>NW_017306371.1:947931-958728 GCF_000935625.1 Nanorana parkeri | reverse complement strand
GAAGCAGGTTGTTTACCACGACAGTAGAAGTGATTTTTTTCTGAAGATATGGGTAAACAATGCAATTTAACAGCCTTTGAATGTGGGATGATTGTTGGCGCTCGGAGCCATGGAGCGAGTATCAGCAAAACAGCAGAATTTGTTAAATATACAAGAGCAGCTGTTGTTAAAGTGTTTAAAGACTGAACTGTCAGCCGAACATCTGGGTCTGAACGTGCAAATTGTGGCCGTCAACGACTAGTCAATGTTAGGGCAAGACGGAGAGTGGCAAGACTGGTACAAGACAACAGAAGGGCAACAGTGCATCAAATTACTGCAGATCTTAATCAGGGATCCTCTCAAATTATCTCTGAACGCACTGTTCGCTGTACACTGCATTGTATGGGATATGGAAGCCGAAGGCGTTTCCAGTTCAGGAAAGACCGTTCCTGCCTGACTAACTTGCTAACTTTTTATGAGGGGGTAAGCAGAGATATGTATGGAGGGAAGCCGGTAGATGTGGTATACCTGGGTTTCTCAAAGGCATTTGATATGGTACCACACAAGCGCGTACTTCACAAGCTGAGGGCTATGGGCATAGATGAGGTGGTGTGTACGTGGATAGAGAACTGGCTACGGGAACGTGTCCAGAGAGTATCTGTAAATGGCACCTTTTTGGACTGGGCTAGTGTAATGAGCGGTGTGCCTCAAGGATCTGTGCTGGGTCCGATACTGTTCAACCTATTCATTAATGACATCGGGGAGGGAATAAATAGCCATGTTTCCGTGTTTGCAGACGATACAAAAATAGGGAGGGTACTAGAAACGGATCGTGACAATATAACATTGCAGGAGGACCTGGATAAAATAGGGGTGTGGGCAATACTATGGCAGATGAGGTTTAATGTTGATAAATGCAAAGTAATGTACTTTGGACATAAAAATAAACAAATAGGCTATACAACCATGGGTATGCTGCTAGGGAAGTCAGAAATAGAAAAAGATTTGGGGGTCATTGTAGACCACAAACTGAATGGTAGCTTGCAGTGCCAAGCTGCGGTAAACAAAGCTAGCAGGGTCTTGTCCTGTATTAAGAAGTGGATGTCTTTATTCAACCCCAAATACTATGTAACTATGTAACTATGTAACAGTTGCATCATGCAGATGGCAGAGTGAGAATTTGTCGCAAACAGCATGAAAGCATGCACCCCACATGCATGAGTACAACCCTTTGACAACTCTTTGAGCTGGTGGGGGCAATGTTATGGTTTGGGGAATGTTTTCCTGGCATGATTTGGGCCCTTTAATTCGTGTGGAACAACGTCTGAATAGCACAACATACTAAAATATCGTTGCTGATCAAGTTCATCCTATCATGTTGATGGCGTATGCCAAAGGAGATGGCTTCTTCCAACAAGACAATGCGCCATTCCACAGTGCTCGTATTGTGCAGGAGTGGTTTCAAGAACATGAGGGAGACTTTACCTTGCTTAGGTGGCCCCCACAATCACCAGATCTCAATCCAATTGAGCATTTGTGGGACGAAGTTGAAAGAGCCATGAGGCAGCTGGTTCCACAACCATCAAATCTCACAGAACTGGACAGTGCTATTCATCAGGCATGGTGTCAGATTCCTCGCATCACCTTTCAACATCTCGTGGAGTCAATGCCAAGAAGAATCACTGCAGTATTGAAGGCAAAAGGTGGCCCAACGAAGTACTGATGGGGTGGTAATAATAATCTGGCCACTCACTGTATATCCTTATCCCCGTATGCTGCATGTGTGTTTGTATGTTTACCTCACACAGCCCTAGCAATAGGTGCAACCCCAGTGTTGGATGCCCATTGAAAGCCAATATATATCCACTTACTCTACACATCATTTGCAAGTCTGCAGAACAAATGGCTAACATGTGTGTGTAAATAGTTTGCCTTTCCATGCTGGAAGGGTGTTTGCATGCTGAGTACTGAGCAATGTTAAAGGACAATCCGTGAGCCTGCGCTGACCAGATGCATTGGCACGGGGATATGCATGTTAATGTGTAACCAATAAGATGTGTGCAGGTGGTCACTCATACCTGAAACACCTTTCTTGGACTCCTGTATACCCTGCACTCGGGGCAGGCATCTCAATGAAAAAATGAACAAACATGTAAATGGACATGTCATGTCACTCTGTCTGTATACCTGGATGAAATGGCCAAGTTTGTGATTACTGTGTGAATACACTTGACCTTTCCTGTCCATAAATTGGATAATACTGTGTGTATGGGCCCATTTTAGATGCATGTGGCCCATGAAAGGGATGCAAAGTGTCTTAATCATGTGACTCTTCCAATCTCTTGTCTATATCAGGTTGAATTTCCTCATGAGTGGCAAGTTCACAAATCCAGAATTTCTGCCTCAATTTGTTGACAGTTGCCCTGTCTCAGGAGAGTCTGATCAATGGAGTATTCTGACCGCAGAAAGAGGCTGGAGGCCTATGGCAAGTTGGCCGAGTTGTTGAAGACAGCCAATCCAAAGGCTGATATAAATTATGTCAAACACAATATTGCAAATCTACGCATGGTGTTCACGAAGGAGCAAAATAAGATGCACTCCTCGCAAACGTCAGGCGCTGCTGCGGACACCGTTTGCATGCCAAGGCTTCTGTATTTTGGCAGCCTTTATTTCCTGGACAATGAGGAAGAACCACGGCAGTCCATCAACACACTCCAGCTGCCACCCACTCAGTCCCCTGGTGCCTCCTCAGCCAGTGAAGACTTAGCGCATTCATTTTCTGCCGGTACCCAGGTAAGGTTATATTGAAAAGACAATACTTACTAGGCAAAAGACATATATACAAGGTTCAATAGGCAAACACATATGACATGCTTGTGAAGACAACATGTTTATTTTTTGCAACTAGGAATATACATATACATATGGTCGTATGTGAAAACATGTGAGATGTGTTTCGGGGAGGGTCACATAGTTGTTCTTGGAATTGGGCAACAGAACATGGCACACTAGTTTCCTGCTTTGCCATTCAACAGCACCACGTCCCGTGTAGTACTCCATGTATTCCTGCCTATTTTGGCGCACTGCTGTAGTAGCCAACCGAGGATGCATGGCTCCTAAGTTGTCAAGGGCATCCCCGTCATTCCTTCATTCCCCTGGCTGCATGATCCCACTCATGAGGTCTTCGTTGTCGAGGATTTTGGCTGGCATGTAGGACGTCATCTGCTGTCTCAGGAAATTGTGGAGGGTACAGCAGCAATAAACAATGATGTTGATCTTATGAAGGGACAGATTGATTGCGGTGTGGAGGATCCTGAACCTGTTTGCCATGATCCTGAAAGCATTCTCCACCACTCGACGGGCACGGGATAGGCGATAGTTGAAGATGCGCTGCTCGGGAGACAGACCTTTCATGTGAAAAGGTTTGAGGATGTGTTCCCCCAGGGCAAAGGCATCATCTCCCAGGAACACATAGTTTAGGCCCTCTGTGTTGTCCTCATTTGGTGGTGGCTTCAACGACACATTCAGGAGGCATGCGTTGAACTCAGTACTCTCCATTACCTCACCATCGGAGTGCCCAATGTCCACATACATGAACTCATACCTGGCGTTCACAACAGCTAATAGGATGATGCTGAAGTTGCCTTTGTAGTTGTACTAGTATTAGCCCAAGTTGGCAAGGGGTGTTATGCGGACATGTTTCCCATCTATAGCTCCTCCACAATTTGGGAATTCCAGATGTCGTGGAACTGTTTTCCAATCGTTTCCCACTCCTCAGAATCTGTGGGGAACTAAAAAAGAACACTGTTAGCAATCATATGACACATATGCTGTTTTTTTTGCCATGCACAGGAGAGTGTCTACTTTGACGAGACAGCAGATGCTGAACCGGGACCTTATATGGCTCCAGCTCCATCCAGGAATGGGACAAAAGAGGCCCCACACAGAAAGAGCCATTCATGATTTTCTCAGCCAGGCATCAGCAGCATTGCAACAGCACCCGGATGAGAGCATGCTGTGTCTCAACTTTTCTGCCCATCAAATGCTCAACATGGAACTCGAGTAGCAGTGTTACGCCCATGCAATGGTGGTGGAGATAATGCATAAGGGCCAGACATGCCAGATATGACCACATACACACGTGGCAGGATTTCTGCATCATCCACTGCCACCTTACCAGATGCCACAGCACCAGGTGGAGATACGCGATGTAGGTACACAATATCTACCGGCCCACTCGCTGCCACATCACCCCCTGCCACACCACCCCCTAACACACAAGACAGTGGCACACCACACCATGGTGCAATACCCACAACCTGGGCAACATATGCATCCCCAGCAGTACTGGGGTGGTGGCTCCTCTGGAGACATGAACAACCCGGGGTGGACTCCTGGTCCACTATACACCAATATCTGATTTTTGGGTACATTTTCATTACAGTTATGTTTATTTGTTTAGTCACATTATATTATTGTATTGTTTTATGATGTGAGGTGATGCCTGTTATAGTTTTGTGTGCATCTCATGAATAAAATGAGATTTACCTTGAAATAGTCGTCCTTCAGTACTATTGCAGCACAGGTTTCAGGAATGAAGCGTTCCAAGGACTGGACTGGATCCCAGTGGAGAACTTGAGGTCCTCTAGGCTTCTCCCTGTAGCTAAAAAAACACAGGGTGGCTATGAGCCTTTGATCTGGGGGGATGGCTTTGCAGAGCACAGTATCCTCCTTCCTGATGTGTGGGGTGGCCAGATCCAGCAGGCTGTTGTAGGCGGTGTCTGACATCTTCAGAAAGTTTCTAAAGTCATCAGGGTTGTTCTCTCTCAATTCTTGCAGAAGTGCGACATGCAAGTAGCTGACATGTTTTTGTAGCCTATTCTTAGCCCATATTCGCCTTCTGCATGCACTGCGTTGGCGGTGTTGACGAATGGCCCCAATGCCTAGTATTATGATAGCAATTGTATACCCTCGCTCTGCATCCATGCTTTAGGACTGCCCACGAACAGGTTTGCGGACGAATGATTGCTCTTTGATTTTGAAAGGATGGGCTGTTCAGGGTTCGTAAGCAGGGATTGAATGATTCTGCCCATTGCAGGGGTCAGACAATCACTTCTGTCATTCAAACTTATTCATTGGTTTGATGGGCCTGTCAAACGATTTTCGCACTGGGGGGCTTTGCCTGCATGATGGGGCAGTTGTACGTTAATCAAACAACGGTTCGATTATCGTATGAAAAAAATTGTGCGATGGTTGCAAGCTGTATGGGCACCTTTACTTAAAAACCTACTGTATAAATAAGGGTTTACACATCTTACTTAGAGGAGGGCTAACAAGCCTGAAACAGCTGTATGCAAGTTGGAATAAATGGCTCTATAGTGCTATGCTGGATCTGTGCTACACTTTGGCAGTTCTGAAGCACAACTGGTTATGTAGGCATTCCTAATTTTTTACAAAGCTCTGCCTACTATCCATAAATATGAAAGAAACTGGACTTTTTGGTGGAAGCATTGACATTTGAAACCTTTCTTTTAACATGGTATTGCTGTATCTCCTCACAGTAGAGTGTCTATCAATGCCTTTATTAACATACAAGTGTAAGGACTGAACTCTCAGCTGTTAATCCTCTCATTCTTTTATTATTTATAAGGATTCGGCAGAGTACACAATCATTTTTTAAATTAGACAAAGGAGAAGACTGTGAAGCCTAAGATAATTAACTGAAGTCCAACACGGAGGATCAAAAGAGAGGAATCTTCAACTTTGTAATGTAAGCCATCAGTTGATGAGGCGTACATGCAAAATTACCTCTTTTATTACTGGGTATTAGAATTTTTTACTCAACATGACAATGCTGATGCTAATATCATTCTGCACAAAGTAAAAGTAAAAACCTGAAAGAGAAATGAAATTCAGAGATGCAAAGAGATAAATTAAGTTTTTCTTCTATCTTGGGAGCTGTCAGTGACTGAGGCAAGAGGTTTTAATCCATCTCTGTGATAAGCCCTGTGGATTTCTTACCACCAGGCAACACTGTAACTGTAGCTCCAGCATAATGGACTGTCATGCTGCCACCCTGCCAGATAATTCTCTGGGTGATATATAAAGTCTGCAGTGTCCTGGTTGGCTCTAATTAAGTATTTACTGTGACATATGTTTTTTGGTATCTCTTTGCCATTTTCTACTTTTCTTTTCCATGACCTTCTTATTTTTCTCTGTTGTCTTGTGACTCTGTCAGATCGCATTCTTCCTTTCTTTGCTGTGTAGCTGGGAACTTTCTGTGTCTATATTTATGTTGTTGCTACTCAGCATAGAGCTGTTAAGGCCCATAGCAGGGTGTCTGAGTGATCAGCACTCTCTAATCAAAAATACAAACTGCTATTTCCATTAATGCTTCAGTGTTTAAAGGGTAAAGGGTGTAAAAGAGTGATAGAATGGTATTTAGATATAGATTTTTTTAAGTGAACCTGTGCTTTGTTCATTTAGGGCAAAGTAACAGATTTTGTTAATTTTCTGACGATTTAATGCTAATAATCACTTCCCCACACCCTCATTCTCCAACTGGAGCCAAGTAAGAAAAAAACTATAGTTATTTACAAATGAAATAATTTTTTGCAGTTTTGCACTTTTTTTCAATGTGTCACTAAAACAGTGAAGGAACACTGTTTTGTGATTGTCATTTTGCTCAGAAGCAGAATGATCTGCCCTGTGTTCATTATTATTATTAAAATGTTATTATACGGGATTTATTAAGCACCTACAGTTTGTGCAGTGCTTTACAAAATAAATGAAGACAGTACAGTTACAATACAATTCAAGACAAGAGAGTTAGACGGAAAGAAAGCCAGGAATTTCCAGTAAATGCGACAGGAGAGCTAACGGGGAAGAAGCTGGATATACTACACATGCCCAAAGTATTTAAATGAAGGTTTTCTGGTGCATGTGTAGCAAGCCCAGTGTTCATAACTGGTTATAAATGAGCTCCAAATAAATAAATAAATAAACTTTAGTCCTTAGATCTGGAAAAGGTACTTTTAGCAAAACTATATTATCTACAATATATTCCAGGTCTTAGTGTAGTCGTTCTCTCCTTTTCTTTTTTTACTGTTTTTCTCAGTTGCCACTTTTTAAATTGGAACAGTATTATCTGTTGGAGTAGTAAGGAATTCTTTTTGTCTTTGAAATGGGTCAATCCCAATGATAAGATTGACATAATGCTAGAGCTTTTTATACATGTTATAATAATACTATAAGGATATGTATTAGGGAGTGTAGTCATGATTGCGGTATTTTAATTTTTTGGGGGGTAGGTTTATTTTTTTAGGGAGAAGCACCTCACAGATGTGTCAACACTTCCACTTCTGTCAAAAGCTTAAAAAATGGAACAACTTGGCTGGCATTGGATTTTTAAGTAAACCTGCCACTGTGTTCATTCAGAGCAGCCCACATCTTCTGCTTTTAATACAAACCTTGTTACTTTGCCCTGCTGGGGAAAAGTGACAGGTTCATTTTAGGACCAAAATGTAAAAGAACCAGCTGTTTAAAACTGGAGGCAAACATCTTCATCAAGCTAAGACAACCAAAGAGGTCATTTAATAACTCATTGCACATACAAATTGATTTGATCATTGTGCAACTACATTTTGATCAGCAGTGATATTGTCATTAGTATAAAAAAATTGCCTATGACTACATACTGTACTTGCTCAATGCCTAAGAATATCAGAGATTAACTTTACTTTTGCTGAGAAAAAAACAGTCCCCTCCAAGTCAAACCATGCAAAGATTCAAAAATGTGAAGGTTTAACTTATGCTGTGCTGTTAAAACTAAACATGCATTCCAATATTTATTTTATTTACAGAGTGCTAAATGAGAAGGTCTCTAGTCACAATGCGCAGTCTCAATGTTATAATAAGAGGAGAACTATTGGAAAAAACAACAAGCCAATCACATTGACATCTCCAAAGTTGTCATGGTTGGCATTGTTACAAGTAAAACATTTTTTAATGCACACTGTAAAATTTCCAATTAAAAATAGTGCATGCAACTTGCGAAATTGTGTATCTTGTGGCTATCTCAGTAGGATCCACAGTTTCTGTGCAAGCATAGCAGCAGGACCTGGAAATCTCTATGACCTTGATCTTTTTTGTTAAATGAAAGCAATGTTCTGTATTAATTGCCTTAATGTCAAAGCAACAAACGAGAGCTGAACAATCCAAGGCCAAAATTTACTCCAGGATTATTGGCGCTTTGGTTTCACTATAACCTCAAAATTCTGTTGCATGTTTCACAGTCCACAGATAATGGAAATGTATGTATTGCTATGTACTCTAGGCCCCTGAATTCCTTGTAATCTCATGACAAGGTAGAACATAGTCCCATAACAATTTTACACCCAAACTCCCATGCTACTATGCTACTAAGGTTTAAGCTCGCTTGCCGTGTGGCAAATCCAGCCTGAACCAGTACTACTCCACCCCCCTCCAGACCACTAAGGAGGCCCTCCTGCAACTCTTGAAACCGGCCAATCAGGTAAGTGACCATCCCCCCTTAACACTAACTTAACCCCGTACTTCCGAATTCCCTGTCCACCCTGTCATGTAGTCCTTCCGCCTATTTTTTCTTTTCTTTTGCTCCAGGACTTATCTAGAAATGTTCTGTTCCCTTCTGTGCTTCTAAATTAGATGAACTTATCGTGTTTCTGAGGCCAAATCCAACTAATTTTGGAAGTGTTTTGTGGCTTAATTATACTTTGAGAAAATAAAGGTTCCCAGAGGTCAGTTGACTGTAAATAAATGTGTGTAATCCCATATGTCCCTTATTAATTTACAGTTCCTTAAGATGGATGCTTTCTTAACACAAATTCTTTTGTATGTATGAAAATGTACAGAACAAAATAGTTAAAATGTAAAACAGACCACACATGTAGTTTATTGTAAGAAAATAGCAATCTTTCTATTACAATGTTGTTATTTATTTCAGCATACATTTGTTTAATTTCTATCAGCAAAACATGGGGATTAAAGCTGAGGTTTACCCTTTTTATCATTGTTGTATATTTGGACAGGGAGAAGCTGTAAAGAGGCTGCAGGACATCCACAGCATTAACATGTAGCAAAGGATGAAACAAAATAAAAAGCATTTCGTCCCTCATCACCCAATTCTCCAAGGTATACAGCATTTTTCTACCTACATGATATTCAGTAAGGGTTTCATCTACTTTAACAAACCTGCCAGTGTCTACATGCCTACATTAATCTTTTCCTATACAGTTTGCCAGCAGCACTCCCTATGATTTCCTTATCGCAGCTAAAGCACCTTGTCAATATGGCTGCTGTGACTTCACCCTTATATAGTAAGGGTGGCGAGCTTATTCAAATGTCCCCTATTGGCCCATTTAAATCAGTTAACGTAAGTTCAACGGCCAGACTGTGCATTTTGGTTACTGACACAAATTACTGCATTATTTTGCAGGGTCAAAGATCTAGGGTTGGGCTTGAATATCGCTAGTTTGCGTGTTTGCCGAACACAGGAACTATAAGGGAGCTCAGCGGTCTGTGCGACCACCGAATGCCCCACAAGGCAATGCGCCTTGTGAAGCCCTAATTGGGTAAAAGCTTGCTGGCTAAAGGACCTGATGGAGAACTTCAGGTCCCCTCTGCTGATAGACTGTGGGGTCTATTCACCAAACTGCCGAAGGATCTAGCCGTAGCTTCGGGTGATCCTTCGGCTAGCTTCGGCCCCTGGACCCCTTTGGTTCAGTAGAACCGAAGGGCTGCTGTACTGACTATTCACTATAGCCCGTACAGCTCCTGAAGTTAGTCGAGCTGAAGGCATATGCTTTTGGCTCGACTGAGCCGAGGTGAAAGCCGAAGCTGGCCGGACGGCCGGCCGACAGCCTGCAACTGCCTGCTGGGCAGAGCCAGCCGTCATCTCACGGCTGGCTCCGGGCCACTTGCACCGACAGATCAGTGTCCCTGGTTACCAGGTAACCAGGGACACTGATCTCCAGACAGCCCAACTCAGCCGGGAGCTCTGCTATTAGATAATGGCTCCCGGGCACCCAGGAGAGAAACACTTTCTCCCAGAAAGGTTTACCCTGCTCGATCGAGCAGAGTAAACCTTACGCTGCTCTGTTTTTTCTTTCTTCTGATGGCAGCCCTTTCTTTCTGCTGATTGACAGCAGCAGAGGTCGGGTGCAATAGCTAGTTTGTTATTGGCTATTGCAAATTGAAATAGCCAATAGGAATCTAGCTATGCATTCCTATGGTGATTTGAGCAGGGTAAGTAAACCTTTCTGGGAGAAAGTGTTTCTCTCCCGGGCAGCCGGGAACCGCTATCTAATAGCGGGAGACTCCCGGAGCGCCTGGGAGAGCTGGGCTGTCTGGAGATCAGTGTCCCTGGTTACTGGGTAACCAGGGACGCTGATCTGTCGGTGCAAGTGGCCGGAGCCAGCCGTGAGATGATGGCTGGCTCTGCCCAGCAGTCAGTAGCAGGCTGTCGGCCAGCTTCGGCTTTCACCTCGGCTCAGACTATAGTGTAGTTCGTACAGCAGTCTTTCCGTCCGCACGGAATAGTACGTACAGCAGCCCTTCGGTTCTTTTTTAGGGCTTGTTTTATACTAATCCATTGATTTTGATAACCACCAGGGATGAGGTTTAGGTTTGCCATTGCCATGGTTTTGAGGAGAATTCTGTGGGTCCCTGCAAATGTATGTGCAGATTCACCCAGGAGAATTTTTTTGAACCAAAATCCACTGCTTGGCCTTTGAACTATAGGCAGGAGTCTTAGAAGGGCCAATAAGGGGGGGGGGGGGG
>NW_017306371.1:931193-947766 GCF_000935625.1 Nanorana parkeri | reverse complement strand
TGAAAGGGCCAAAAAGGGGGGGGGGGGTGTCTGGTAAAGTGGCACACAGAGCAGTCATATTGTAAGTGTATTGGGAGCTGCTGTAGAGAAAGGATAGGGAAAGTGGAAAAACTGCATGGGGAGGGATTGGGATCTGTTGTCAAATTGTACTTTAATTCTCATTACCTGCTCTTTGGGCAATCAACCTCTTTGCTGCATTTTCTGTTCTTATTACTAGGGTCTTTTTTGTCTTTAATTCTATTTTGTGGTTGAATTTAGATCAGCAGTTAATTTTAGCTGCTGTCTTGTCCATAGCAACCGTTCCCTTTAAAAAAAAACAGACTTTTGTTTAAGGGGTGGTATTTTTAGGTTTTCAATTATTTTGTGGGGCTATATTGTGTATTAGATCATGTTAATTATGCCTTTTTGTTAAGTTAAATTGTTGGTTTTCAGCACAATTTCCCTTTAAAAGTTGGCTTTTGTTTAGAGGGGTTATTTTTTGGGTTTCATATTTTTAGGGAATATTTGTTTTACCTTGGTAAGGCCATTTTGTAGGTTAAACTGCGTATCTATAAGGTGTCCTTTAAAAAAGTGGTCTTTTTTTTGCGAGGTGGTATTTTGTGGCTTTCATTTCTTTTATTTATTTTAGGTTAACAGGATTTTTTAAGCATGGGGTGCTTTAAGTGCAGTATTTCCTTGGTACTAACTTCTTGAAGCTACCTTTTATTTGCAGCATGCAGCTGCATTGTTTGAGAGAAAAAAAGTAAAATGTAGCACAAGAATAATATGCAGCTAAACCCACCATACTTTATATCACAAACATTCATGGCACCACCCTAACCTCATAGATAAAATAAAAGTTAGGCATACAGCTGTTAGGATTGTTAGCCCTGAATAAAACTGTCCTGTGGCTGGTTAAATTTACAATACAGTGTCCTTTGCAGTATCATACATCATGTATTAAAGTCCCAGTTTGTGCTCTTTGTCTCTAGTAAATCTGGGCTGGACCTAGCTAGGTTGTGCTGTTTTGGAGACTGTTCCTAAAAATTGCACTGTTCTGTAAAACCACAAACAATTTAAAGGCTTCTGCCAAGCATGTTATTTATGGGATTTGTGTATTTTCAGTGTTGCCACATGAAAATATCCTCTCGCCATTGTAAGCTGTTTTGTATTTATTGTAACATATCTCCAATGGCAGTGCCCAGATTCCATTGCCTTTTGGACAGTAGTTTGCCTAATAGCCCTGAAAATTGACAGAATTTAAATTTCAGAATCAATAGGACTCACCACTATGTTCGGGTTTACCAAATTCTTGGTGAATTGAACCCAAACAGAATGTCACATACCTTAACAGTATTTGTAAAACCATCAATAACTTGCAAGCTTGGAGCATGGGGAACAAAAGTAGCCACCCTCCAGAAGGAAGGACAGTGTCAGCACCTAATCAGAGATGATTTGAGGATCTACAGCCCAGTGATACACATATAAGGTACATTTTTGTTATTGGTTAAGGTACTTGAATACATTTTTTAGGATTTAACTCCTGAGTTTAGTGTCACTTTAAATAAAAAGTGTTTTGGCTGCATAAATCACAATTAATTCAATCAAGGGATAAGTGCCAAGAGGCAGATCAGTGATCACAATTATAGGCATATAAAAGGATTGCACACTATACAGGCAAAAGCAGATATTTTGCATGGAGAATGTTTACAAAACTGGAGCTGACTCCACAAAAAATATATTTTGCAATCAGGGAGTGGCCATTAGAACTACTTTAATTTTTTTAAACTTTCTGAAATATAGTGCAGTGACATTATGTTGTTGGGAATATTTCTCCATATTAAAAGATTTGAATCTCTTCCATCTCCTGTTAGGAGTTGCAACCCTAATATTTTATTTAGTTGATTTTCAGCGACATTGCATTGTCAATTGTTAATTTGCATAGTTGCTGTGCAGCTGGTAGAGCAGTACAACAAGCAGTAGAGCAGAATGAATTATATACCCAAGGTGATGCTCAGATTCTTTTGGGATAATACTTTGAGGGAGAGTGTTTTCCTAATGTAACTGCTAATGTAACTCAGCCAGTCACAATCATCCAGCAGTAAGATATATAACCATGACAAGTGCTCAGAAAGTTATTCAATGTTTGAGGCTTCTAAAAACAACATAGCTTCTAGCCTTTGTAAACAAAAATGTCTGCTACATTTACTTTAATGGCACTAATTTTGAGTGGAATATTGTCTTTAAATTAGACACTCAAACATTTAACCAACTTATATTTTTACATCCAAAACAAATATGAAGCTGACAATTAGTAATCATGTTGAAGGAAAATAACATTTCTGTCATACCTAATAAAGGAAAGTAAACATAGGTCCCAATTGCTTGCTTACTCAACTTTATGAGCATATTTTTCCTGCTTGCCAAAACCTTTGCTTGTGTTCTTAAAACCTACATTATGCACACGTGGCCTGTCTAGTACCTGTATACCTGATACTTGAACTCTGTGCATCTGTTGTTTGCCTACTGAACCTTATGAACTTGTTTCCTGCATATTGTGCCTTATGAACTTACTGTCTACCTAATAAATCTTTTCACCTGTTGCCTGCCTAGAGCTATTGTTTGTTTACTAATCCCTATGCATCTATCTCTTGGCAATCTTAAAGAACTCCATTATTTTTTTAATTAACCCTTGCAGTGAGGCTAACCTCACACTGCAAAGGTTAACTGCTTGTTTGTATCTAGGTAAAAAAAACAGATACACTGGTATCTTTGATATATCTTTGACACAAACAAAAATATACTCACTTGAAGCTCCGAGCTTGCCAGCTGTCACAGCGCTCCCTCCAGCCTGTCCACTCCTCCACAGCACATTGGAATGATCCTCAGTGTCCTCACCTCTATGCACAGTGTGTAGCCATGTTGATTTACTGGAGCTTAGACCACTGCAGTGCAGGGGGAGAGACATTCCAGGGACCGGTCTAAGAAGAATACAAAACACACAAATTCACCAGCCTCAACCTGCCAGCCAGCCTGCAACCAAACAAATTGCCCTGTCAACAGTATGCGTTAAAATCAGAGGGTTTAGTTGCACAAACTTTGGCCAAAAATATGTAGAAGCCACACTGCCGCGCCAAGGCACCTCTGCAAAGTGTGGTCCTAACTCTATGTATCCGAGTCTCCAAGTGTGAGCATATCAATGAAGTCGATAAATTACATGCAGGTGTACCTGGAAGTAGCCAACTCCTGCTAATAAGGTGCAGGTACGCAACCAAAAATGCACGCTGGGACTCCAGTGCGTCCCCCAAACCAAAATAGTCAAACTAGAAAAGATGGTACGTGCATGAATCTATAACCAGCCTTTATAGCAGGGTGCACATTGGGAAGGCTTACAACAATACAAAACACAAAAATTCCCCAGCCTCAACCTGCCAGCCTGCCAGCCTGCAACCAAACAAATTGCTATAAAGGCTGGTTATAGATTCATGCATGTACCATCTTTTCTAACCGGTCTAAGAAGAAGTTGGCTTGGAGCTTTGGGTGAGTATATCTTTAGTTATTTTAGCACCTAGACACAAATTAGCACTTAACCCTGGAGCTCTTCTTTAAGCTTTTATTGCCTGCATGCTAAACCTTATTCCCTGACTGTTTACCTGAGGACCTGTATCACCGACCTGAAATAAGTTGTTCACTTTGCAAGGGAATTTGCACACACCAAGGGTATTGGGCACATTCACCAAGCTAAGGAAAACTTCCCCTGCAACGTGCATATTCCCACCTTTGTGCCTTAAACTTGGCTACTGAATGGAATGCATATATTGCTTGCCTAAAGAAAGATTTGTTCCTCTCGAGGATCTTCTGAGTTACTTTTAGCTTGCCTATAGAACACTATTTTCCCTTTGTTCGATTTCTGAATTTTGTAAATGTACTGCCTGCCTTGTGAACAATGTGCAAGTGCATTGGTTGCCTGCCTAATGAACTTAGTACCTAGTGCTTTTCTCATCTATACTCTATTTCAAAATATTGTGCTTGGATGCAGTCTGGTACTGTATACTATAGGTACTGTAACTTTAAAATCCATGGTTGTATTTGCCATGGTTGTATTTGCCATGGTCTGGTGTATTGTAACACGGCAACTGCAGATGAAGTTAATTTGCATGATGATAATAAATATAGCCCAAAATTCTCTTCGAATTTCTTCAATGTAAATATCATAGGATAATTGCATAATAATGCTCATGATTTTGTAAAAATTCTGGCATGTGTGCTTGTATTACTCACTCCAACCCTGTTTCTTTTTTTATGCAGGAAATTGCATGCAAAGACTGACTAACTGCCTTGTTCTAAACATTACTTTATGTGTTTATGTCTTAGTTATGATAAGCTTGAGAGACTGTCTATCATTACAAAGAATTACATTACAGCATGCACCAGGGAAAGGGTCATATAAGAGGTCTGCATTTGAATAAACCCTTCATTGTTGCCATGTTCAGGTAGATCTTTTACTCAGAATAATGTGCAGTGAGAAATGTGTCTGCCCTTATTCTAATTGCGCACCATTAAGCCCCCTCCTCCTCCCTAAATCCTCCAATCTCAGCCAATGTCCTATTGCCAAACACAAAATAGAAAAGGTTTGTTTTTCATCTGCTGAGAAATGATAACACTTAAAAAAAATGGTTGCAGACAGTTTCTAAATCCCTGCACTCAATAGCCAACATTTGTATGTCCTGGAAGAGCATGCATTTCCTTTAGTTGCTAACACAGACTTTTCCAGCAAATTAATATTCCTTAATTAAAAATGACCACTGTGAGTGGTTTCATGAAAAGCAAAAATCTGCAAGAAAAATGCACCTGTACTTCTTGCAAACTGAGAATCACTCCTGTAATGATAAGTTGGCCACTGCCTCGGTATTGGTTATGGGGTCTCTACTGAATTGTCTTGAGGGACTGACATTCAGGTAAACGCAGCTAGTCACCAGCACTGCCTGACTACTGATCGTTCACCTCAGCCTAAATAAAAGGAGCCTTGGAAATGATCACCTGACCACCTCTGGGATATAGAACTCTAGCAATTACAGGAAAACATTTTTTTCTAAAATGCATTTAGATTTTCTTAAAATGTCCCAGGGTCATGTTTTAATAAGGGAATGGGAAGGTATCTGAAGCATTGTTTGTAGATATATAGACTATATATTGAAAAAGCACAGTGCTTTGTCTTTGGAATGACATTTCAACTAATCAAGTCATTACTTTAGGGGAGTGTTAAGGAACCAAGGAGTAAGATAACTGCTTCCTCATCTGGCTGATTTTGACTATACTAACCAATGATTATTATGTCTATAAATTACAACTGACCTGCATTGAAATTTATTGGGGTGGATAGCAATCAGCTGTGTTTAAATTAGAGGAGAACACTATAGTTCAAACATAGACAAAGAAAAAAAAATACTGGAAGATATTAAAGAATACTGTTTTCTTATCTCAATCTTTTTATTGTGTCTTTGCAGTACAGAGCATATAAACATTACTTTCCACAAATAAATCATACACAGCAATTTGGAGAGGAAGGGGTAAGTAGGATATGTTTACAAGTTTATTGTATTATTATTATTACATCAGTAATGTTTTATATAGGGTGAGGGGTCCAATTGAACCGAAATACCCCTTTCAAGGTGTTACCATCCTGTAGAGTAATACAGAGTCTCCGCCTTCCCACAGTTCCCACTTTTTACAGTATATTATACAATATTTGCTGGTGAAATCAACAAACACATTGAAAACATTAAATACAATGGCTCCCTATGAGAACCATAGTTTCTGAATGGCCGGAATGCAGCCTAAAAAGTACAAGGATTTTATGATCTATTCATGGGCACGGTGGGGGGTTCGGATTGTCTGTACTATACACAAAAGGAGGCTGAAGAGGATAGAGGATAGCTGTCTAAACTGGAAGCACCCATAAAGGCATAGCAATTGGGTGTTAAACATGGAAAAGCCTAAATATTTATATAGCTTTTTTCTAATATGTACTCATCCAGAATGTGCTGTACAAGCTGTGAAATCAGAAAGAGAATACATCAGGGACACGTCTCCATTTAAAAAGAATAAAAGTAATCTAAAATTGAATGTTTGGTGTGTGATCTGTACACATCATTAAATAGACTTTTTTTCTGACAATTTGCCCTCTGAATGACATTAGCCAAGTAAAAAAATAGATATCTAGATTACTCATATTGTATCCTTAGATTTAGCCTGGAATATGAATTTAATTAATTTCAAGTTATACAGTCCTAATATTCTCAGTGGAATAATTAGCATTATGGGAAAACAGTTAAATGCTACTAAAAGAAATCTATCATGTTTTCCATTTTCTATTGTTTTAAATATTCAAAAAAATGTTATGTGAATATTAATGTCAATATGTGTTATTAAGTTTCATAAATGTGTTTTGCATTTTACGGAGTGTTTTAATTATTGTTTATAAATTCCTGGGGTTGGTAAATTTGCGTCTCAGTTGCAATAGATGTGCATGCCAGTAAATTTGGTGCAAGTATATAGATGGCTCAGACAATAGAATTTGCATTGCATTGAAAACTGGGAGTGTTACTGAACATGTGCAAAATATTTAACCATAAGATCACACAGATTGTTCCATAAAATAAAATCTCTTTCTGCCATGTTCCATTCTTGATGTTCTCAAACACATTATTTAGCATATTTAGGATTTTAAATAGAAAATATCTGACATAATGATAAGTGTGCTATGTATCCCCCTCCATACTGCTTTATAGTAAAAAAAATGGTGGGGAGCTGGACGTGTATTTCTAAACTTCTGTTTTTAAACAGTGGTTCAGAAAATACACACAGGCAACCAGTGCACCCAATAGTGGCTATGATCTGAGTAGTCATTAAATGGCGTAGATCACAGACACAATATACAGAGCCAATCAGAGTGGCTCTGTATCTTGTGATCACTGTGATGACCAATCTCAGCAATCACAAATTTAAACAAACTAGAGAATACATTTGAGAGCCCCCACCTTTCCTCTCATGACAGGGGAAGGGGAGCAACGAAGAACTAATGAAGGATTTTTCATTAGATCACAGTCAGCAGCAGATTTATTGTAGAGATACATCTGATCCTAATCCTGTCTCTGTATGTGACTTGTATATTAATCCTTCACCTCCTTTATCCTGCACATCTACACATAACCCCCTTCCACATAAGCCTTCCTTCCACTGTATGTGACCTTTACATGAACCCCTTCACCTCCTCCTCTTCCTTTTTTCAAAACGTATTTAATAGAAAACCAAAAAAACAAAACAGGGGTTATTAAATAAGGTCTATCAGTTAAACTATCACAGCACTAAAAACGTAAAAATTGCATTGGTAGTGAAGGGGCATAATCAGGCTGGTATTCAGGTGGTTAAATAACACACTAAAAACACCCTAGAACAAGATAAATATATTGATATACATAGAAAGAGAGAGAAATGTATATGACCTATACATTTGCACCATTACATGAATTCAGATAACAATGTTTTTATTATTTTGCAAATATTATATTCATACTAGATCAGATATATAGATATGAAATGTTATTAATTAAATTGAATTAAATTAATTGAAATAAACCAAATGGCTGTGGCATAATACATAAAAATAATTGTGTTATGTAGACCTAAAAATATTATTTTATAAATGGGGTCTCCTTGACAAAAGTGGGGAAAATTAATTGAATAAAATTAATTCAATTTAAAAAATGCAAAAAAAAAAAAGAATTTGAGGATTCCAAAAAACAGCAACCAATCAGATCTCAGCTTTCCTTATCACATATGGTAAAATAACGGCTATCAGCTACTATGGAATAAACATTGTCAATGTTCCATTGACTGCCTTATAGAACGAGCACAAATAGGATAATATTAAGCCTTTTCAATAACTAAGCCCAAAAAGCAAGCTTGCAGAAATCTATTACAGTCCATTAGATTTTAGTTTTCTGTATTTATGCCACTGAAGGAAGGATTCTGATACTCTCTGTATGTGTTTTATTTTAAATGTGTATAGACCACTGTGCTGTCACCCACAACCCACAACCCAGACTTTGATTTTAATAGGTTCAATTAGTAATTATTGTTTGGTTGCTATTGGCTACTTCACTTTTCTAGGTGTTATTTTAGTGAAAGTGCTTGAGCATAAATGGAAATAAATACTTTCCTGGGCAATGTATATTTGTTTGATCAGGATTCATTATTGAAAAAAGTTTGAGAGTTTAATACTAGTTTAACTACTTTACCTCCTGTACCTCTATACCCCTTTTGAAACAGATAATTTTTCACATTTCTGCTTGGGGCCTGATTATATGTCATTAACTTTGTCATTACTTAAGATTGACACTGGACATTTAGTTTACTAAGTTGTATTGAAATTATAGTCTATCACCGGAGTGAGCTTGGAGTGGTGACTGCTATACAACACACACAGGGACCATGGGGAACAAAAGTAGCCATCCTCCAGAAGGAAGGGCAGTGTCAGTACCACTTATTGAGGATCTACAGCTGAGTGATGCACAAATAAGATACATTTTTGTTAATAGTTAAGGTACTTGAATGTATTTTTAAGATTTAACTCCTGAGTTTAGTGTCACTTCAAGATAACAAATTAATGTATACATTTTTTTTTACAAACAAGGCTTTATTTGGAAATTAAACTATATGCTATGCAATCCAGTGACAAAAAATCTGAAAGAAATAAAAAATGCACTTTGTTCTAATTTGACCAATGTTATTTTCTAAGATGATAGTCTTACTGTAGATAAAAAGTATAAATGTCATTTGAGAATTTGTCCAATTTTTAAATGACACTAAAATTATGTTTTTGGTACAAAGCATTACAATGTTACTTACAAATGCAATAAAGATGTTTTTGTTTCAATTTTGCCAATTTCTTTTAATGCAACACAAAAACAAAAATGAACAAACAAAACAAATAATTAAAAAAAAGCTTAAATTTTTTACAGCAGCAGTGACATCCAGCTGCTGTAATTACTCGGCAAGTCCCAGCTGTCATTTTAACAGCGTAGAATTGCAGGTAAACAGCTCGGTGTTTTACATTTGCCCATTGTACTTTGATACATTTTTTAGGACGTACATAGCATACCTACTGTCCGCAACTGTGTACACACACGCACTATATTGAAAATTACATTAACATGTTCAAGCTTACAAAATATATTAGTGATTGGGTTTACATATACTTTAATATGTAAAGCTCACATATTCTTTGAAGTATCAAAGCAAAGACCTCTAATAAAAGTCTGTTTTGGGTACATGTCCACAGAAATGTAAAGACCTGTCTCTCTCAAAGATTTACCTATAGCAAATCGCCCGTGAAGCCCAGCTCAATTTTCTTTTGTAAAATATTCTTCACATATAATGTTGCCATTTTTTTTCTAATTGTATATTTTACTTACCTGTACTTTTAGTAGGAGCTATTTACTCTTTACAAATATGCATACAGAAAGACAGTATTTTAGAATGACAGAAGAACAGATTTATTGTGACGGTTGACTTCATTCTCTTGGCAGGAGTCACAGAGTTTTTCTGTTTTAGAAAATATGTTTATAGTTAAAGGGTAAAAGTGAAGCTTAAAGAATATCTCATACTGTGAAATATAACCCGCTTTAGATTTCCATGCAAATAAGAATATGCTTGCTGCTCACATTTTTCACCTACTGTTTGACACAAAAAAAATGGTTTTACAACTTAAAGGGGTTATTCCATGTGAAGTATGCTTTTGTGTATTTTTCCATAATATATTAACGGAGTGTAATGACTGGAATGAATAGGTAATACCTAGGGGGATTTTTTAAAAACAAGAAGCACTTCTGTTTTTGCAATGCAATAGTGAAATCAATTAAATAAATAGAAAGAATAAGAGAAAGCTTGGACACTACTGAAATATCAATCGTGTCTTTGAATATTATTGGCTAGTCTGGTTGCCACTCATTTATCAGTGAATATAGAGGTTTAGTACTGCTCCCAGCCTCCTGGCCAATCAAATTTTAAATCTGAACTCCAGCTAAACAGCTAAATACTTATATGGCAGCCATTTGACTCTTTGAATTTCTGTTAAAACAAGCCTGAGACTTACAAAGCTCTGCAACACCACACAGCCCTGTTTGGTAAGGTAAGCCCTGATTTATCTCTATTGAAGTTCGGTAACACTTACAGGCCTTGTCTCTACCCCATCCTGTGAAAGGAATAGCAGCAGATTGATGATCTCATCTCTCTGTCACTCAGCTCTCTCTTCCCATCAGTATGCTCCTTGCACTGTAGCACAACTGATTGGCATCAGCCCTTTGCAGTCCTGTAAAGCAGAGCTGAGTTTGGGTGAGGAAGAAGCAGTACAAAGGAGCCAATCAAATTCGGGTACTTGCACTTCTTTCATTTCAAAATACAATTAAGCACATATTAATGAATACAGAATTGCAATCATTTGGGGTTTTTTATTTGTGTTTAGCTTTAATGATGATAAGTAGGTATGGGCAGAAAAATCAGTTCATGCTAAAATATTTTGTACGAAAATGGTGAAGAAAAAAGAACTCTAATGGACAAACTTCGAAATCGGTGGCAGGTACCAGCTGTGGCTGTACAGATTACAAGACACAATCAAGATACAAATCAGAATTTTCAATGAAAATGAGTGCCTTAGATAAAAAGAAGTTCTTAATAAATAGACTATAAAAATAGGCTTGTCCTCTGCTCCGAAAGTTCTCATATCCAATTTTCTGACCCTAATGACATACTTGGAAAGTGGTGTATAGTAATCATTTAGAGAATTTTCCCCTAGCTAGTAAAAATGCCAGGAGCAAGGTTGTATTTATGGTTTGTACAGCCCTAGGACACCTAGTATTAATTCATCCTGAAGTGTTCAACGCATTTTGTGCACTATGATTTTACCTGTACTGGATCAAATATTAACTGAAAAAAATATTTAAAAAACTGACAAGAATGCCTTGTATTTTGTCCTAACATAGCTGCCTTGGGCTTTGTCTTCTGGACATATATAACCGCAAAAAAAAAGGAAAGTCATTTTATTATGCTTCAGCAAAACTCCAACTTTAATCTTAATCCTGAAGAACACCCTCCAACAATTTCCAAAACAGTTTTCTGTTTGATTCTACCCATTTGCAACCTTTTCTCATACATATATATGCTGCCTCTGACTTTTAAAGATAAAAGCATGATTTGACAGGAAAATTATACATGAATCCTCCCGCCCCTTACTAATTTATTTTAGAGTAAAACATACTTCTGATTTATGATGCCTGGCAAGACGGCAACTGGGTTTCCAAAGGAAAGCTAGCACTCAGATGCCCTCATCAGCTTGGTGCATGTCTCCTTTAACCTTATAGGCTGAAATTAATTCCTGTCAACTTGGAAGTTGATGAAAAAGGCAAAAATCAGTCTATGGGGATGCAGGATGCATGCACCAAGCTGAAGAGGGTGTCTCAGAGTTCATATTTCTATGGAAGCCCAATTGCTGACTTTCTGGGCAGTGTACAACAAAAGATGGGTATTTTTTACTTTAAAAAGTTTACAGAAGGTCAGGAGGAAAAGGTATTTATTTTTAATATCTAATTATATCCTTTACATTTAAAATGTTCTTAATTTGTTCTTTAAATCTTCAATTTTTAAATCCAATACTTGGTAAACAGATTGCTACATAAAGTACCATCACATACAGAATGCAAAGTCCTGGAATTGTAAAGGGGGAAAGAAGATAAAGAGAAATGTGAGGCACATGCATTATAAACCCCAAAAAGAAACCATGGAAGGGTTTGTCTATATTTGCTTCAAATTTTCGGGCAGAAATTGCCAGGACATTGAACAATTTCTTTCATGAGGAAAGTTATAGAAACTATTAACCCCTTCATGACCCATGATGAGATAATTCCGTCATGAGTCTTTAAGGGGTTAAACAGAGAAGAGAAAAGCTGCTGGGACTCTGTTCATATTTATAGAGCCAGCAGCCGGCTCTACAGAAGAAGTGATTCTGGTAGCTCAGCTGCCACCAGATCGCTTCTACGATCCGGTAAAATGGCTGCCTCCCGCCTGATACCCCTCCTATTGCTCCAGGGCCACCATCTTGGGTGTCGGCAGGAAGCTGGGGAGGAGAGTGATCAATGTCCATTCACCGATCTCCTCCCCATTCTATGGGATCAGGAGCGACGCATATTGCATCACTTCCGGTCCCATGGCTGTCATTGCTGGGCTCCTTCTCTGACATTATGGGCCGATGAAATGGACGATATAATGCATATAAAAGCTTGTGGCCCGAACATACCAATGGTATAGATAAAAATAGGAGGATCTGGTCAGGCTGGATCGCTTATAAACACGTGGATGAATGTATTTCTTTGAGGTGTGAGAGCTGGGGTTGGCATTTATAACACCTATTTTTCTATCTTTAGATCTTGTATGGCTATTGAGCTATATATATATATATTCATAAAGTTTATCATCATGACCGAGTTGCCTATGTATTTTTAGACAAATTAAATGCATCTATATGTACCCCTTTCCCCCTTTTTTCACATATATATATTCACTTTGGAACAAATTACCCAGTACCAGAACATTTTGAATATATGGGGATTTTTTTCACATTCACTAGGGATTATTTTCTTAATATGCCATGATTTTGGTAATAACATGGGGTTATGGTGGTTATGGGGTTATTTTTTCACCCTCTAGTTCTTATTTCAGTTTTGCTTCACTTGAAATTGAATGCACATTTTCTGACACAAGTATCCGAGATATCTATTGGAGTTATTTTTATGTTGTTATAACCCTTCACTAGTTAACTAGTATATATGTTTTTCATTCCCTTTAGGATAGGTGTAGAAGGGTACTTCATCAAATGAGGGTCAAGTTAAACTAGATGTGAGGGAAAATATATGATTGGTAAATCAGGATGTATACTAAGTAGGCATTGCAACTGTATTACTAGATTAAATGCTTATTGATGATCTTACTAGTATGATAGTTCCAGGTTTTGTTGGCTTTGTTTCGTGATGTTACCCTATGTGTGCTTGTCATCGTTCTAAGTGTTTAATGGCTATTTGTACTTGAAACTCATAAAAAATATATTAAATTAAAAAAAGAGCACCAGTTAATTATCTAAAAAGTTCAAAAGAACCTTTTATTTGGCTCCACAACAAGGTATACAGCCAACGCATTTCGGGGGTCAGGAATTCTCTTTTATCAGAGCTTAATCAATGGACAACAGGACCCCAATGAACTCTAAACTTAGAGCCCCTGCAGACAATCCTATTTCTCAGGCAGGAGTGAAAATCGTTGGTGTGAAAAGATCTTTACCAGCAGTTCAGCATGTAGAGTATACAAGTAAAGCATCTAAAAATCAATTTGCTGTTTCTGCTGAGATTTGGGCTGCTCTGTATTCCTCACAAATCTAAGCAGAAAGAATGTAACATCAGCCTTGCTTAGGTGCTGCAGGGGGAAAAGGGGAAAGGGGTAAATATTACAGGTACATTTACATCTACCATCTAGTAGGTGACTTGTGAAGAGGGATAGGGCCCTGGCAGTGTAGGAATAATGTGGGTAATTTAAAAAAAAATACATATATATCTAAATAAAATATATGATCTTATGAGTGGCACACAATAAATAATTTTTAATCTTTTGGGATAAAAAGGCTGAAATTCACTTTGATTGCATTAATATGGTAATTGTACAACAATAGCATCCATAAGCATATACAATGTATTTAATAAAGCGAGTCTAGGGGTGAAAATCCATACAAAATCCTGGTTTGAGCTGCACTTGACCTTTGCTGAATCATTATATTCCATCTAGTTTATCTCCCATGAGGTGGCTCTTATTCTGTTAACATCCCCTTCACATCCTCTCTTCCGTGTACTCATACCACTTCTCTAAATGTTGCATAGTTATTTTCCTTGGCAGAATATTGTTTTTACATGCTAAAAGTAACTCAAAACACGACAGGAAAATTATGTCAGAATTACTCAGGAATACAGAGCACTGTAATGCTACATTGACAGGGCTCAAAAAATATAAACACTTGATGGCTAAATAACATTAGTGTCTCTATATACATTAGTTAAACTACTGGTAGTATAAGCATACTCATGATTTTCATACTCAGAGTCCAGGCAGATCATGCATCTGATGGCTTGATAGGTTTTTGCTGCAAATCTTTTAGCAACTTACATTTTGATGCAGGAAATGTCATTGTTATCAAGCTGCTGTTATAGGAGTTACAATTTACCTCAACCTAAATTTAAATTAAAGATTCATTTCTAGCTAGCGGCCAGGGGGTGGGATTAGGGTAATGGTGTCCTATTTTCTGTTACCTTTCAACAGTGATTAATTACATTTGGGGTCCATCCCAGTTCCCTTTTGGTCGTGAATTTTGTAACTGTCATCGCTATTAAATAAAAAAAAAAAAATAATAACTTACTGGATGCTAGTAATGGTCAGACTACATAGTACCCCCACAAAGCAATTTTGTCATTATTTGATAATCACTTGCAGGTATGTAGTATATCTTGGTTATTGTTTTAAAACTATGAGCAGCACAAATTGTTACATTTACACGACTCATCCCAGTTTGTAAAAGGTGTGGTTCTGTTAGAATCTTGCCTACCTGGAGATTAATGCAACCTGAGGTCTATCATTTAATTACTTGTGCCATGCACTACAAATCATCATAGTAAGCAAATGCATACTCTTTGTTGGAACTTGCAATGCTCATCTGCAATGTAGCTTTATGCATAGACTATTATTAGAAGGTCAGTTTAGAAAAATGTGTATTTACTATTTTCCACTCTAGATGAAGAAGGTCAGACTCAGTAATGTATTATGTCTCTTAAAAGGAATAGTAAACAGGAGATATTCTAAGAGACTCAACCAGATAGACAATAAAATAAGTCTGGACAGTCAACAGTTGTTTCCTGTTGCTATAACTAGCAACAGGAAACAACCCTTTAGGTGTTTGCTGATGACACATATTTCATAAAGACTGATTATGGGAAAAATAAAAAATGACATATACTGTATGATGCAGTCTGTCAATAGCATTATCACATCAGTGTTTGTCTTTCTGAGTTCCCCTTGTAACCTATTTTTATTACTTCTTGATCCTGCCAGGTAGATCTGTTATATTTTTTTATCTTGCTGTAAAGGTGCCCATACACTGCACGATTCTCGTACGAGAATCGCGGGAAATCCCGCGATCGTACGAGAATCGTGCAGTGTATGGAATGCGTGCGACCGTTTCTACTGTACGGTCGCACGTCTTCCATCGAACCAGCATGTTTGAAAACCCGCCGGGAATCGTACGATTCTCGGCGAGTTGATGGCCTGCTGGTTCGACGACTGCCGAACGGGGCGGTGTGCGCACGCGCACACTGCCCGTTTGCAGTCAGCGTAAGCCCGCCCCTCATTACAGTCATCGCAAGCCCGCCCCTCAGGGGGCGTGGCTTGTGATGATCGAGAGTGCGATCTGCCCGTCCAAGATGGGCAGATCGTACGTTTTTTTAATCCCTTTACAACCATCGCAAGACTAAGGTCTTGCGATGGTTGTACAGTGTATGGCCACCTTAAGAGGCCAGGTTAACCAGCAAAAGTGTTTGCAGCTGTCAATCATCCCGCAGGGTGCATTGCCTGCAGTGGATTTGATAAAAGCACAGGGTGACCACCATCCCAGAGAACTAAAAACTGGTGATCATTCTATTAATTAAGGACTCACAGAGAGCAGAAATTGGCAGAATCAACATGTATTTATAAAACATTTACTCAACTTGCATAATAGGGTAAAAAATACACTTTTTTTTGCGCAGTTTTTTAAATTGATAATGCATTTTAAAAAGTTACAAAACAGAGTCATATGGACATTTTCCTGATTAGAGAGGTGGAGCCAAACTGTGTCTGATAGACATATTGGAGTTGTATGTATCTGAACAGGTACAAGTTGGGAAGCCCATTGATATTATTCAGCTTGTCAAAAGGAATGAGAGAGATTGCCTCTCCCAAGTCATTCAGTGCATTTCGTCGCCAACAAGGCAGGATCTGGAATAAGTTTAAATGCACTTTAAGCTGTGCAAATTTATTCCACTGTAGTAGTGCCAAATTTTGCCACAATCCAACATGGCTATACATGGCTTCTGTTTGAGAGAGACAAGCATGCCAAGAAGTAGCTCCAGCTTAAAGTGCACCAAGCAGTTTGTAGGAATGTTATGTGCAATGCAGGTGTCCTCTGCCCTAAACTGAACCCACCAGACTGCAAGCAAAAAAAGAACAAATAATCTGAAGAAATTGCCCTAAACCACTTTATACATAGAAAAAGTGTGGAAACAGCAAATTCAACCATTAGAAATAGCATCTTCATGGAAGGAATGTTTCTAAAGTACACTGGAGTTTTGTTATATGGACAGTTTAGATGAAAGTAGATATTAAGATAAGTATTCTGTAAGATAAGAGTTTTCCTTTTGTGGTGCGACATACCTACATAACAAGATAAGTATATATATATATATATATATAT
>NW_017306371.1:911772-929768 GCF_000935625.1 Nanorana parkeri | reverse complement strand
TATACATATACATATATATGTATATATATATATATATATATAAGTACATATAATAAGAAATGTATAATTAAAGTAAACTTTAAAATTAATGTAGTCCAGGGGCTCCCTATATAAACAGTATATCTGTATTCATTTTGGAGGCAGCAAAGTGGGTGAGTGATTGGTATTCTTGCCTTGCTATGCCAGGTTCATATTCAGTTTTGACTTGGGACACTGTGTACATGGGTTTTCTGGTGAGATCTTCTACTTTACTTGTGTGAATGTAAGTGTAGATTAATTGGTCTACCTGAATAAATTATCTCTTTTCTAAATATTCTGTTCTTCAATATCTGATCCCAAACCTATGCTAGGTTTAGGTGCATAACCAGCAACTACACAGCATAAGAATCAGCAACTTCTTTAACAATGTATGAGCACAGCCAGAATATGTGGCCAATGGCCTAATCTGTGGAGCATTCCTGCAGAAGACCAACAATCTACTTCTTGACATTGCTGATGAATTGCTGCTCCTTCACTAATTTCCTTCACCAGGACTAGGCTTCTATGATCAGGCTTAGTTTGCCCACACACCTTACGATAATCGTACGATAATCGATTGTACGATTATCGTAAGGTGTGTGGAAGCCATGCGACCTCTACTACTGTAAGGTCGCACGACTTTAAACTTACGAACATGTTTGAAAACCCGCCGAGCATCGTACGCACACTGCCCGTTCGGCATTTCGGTCAGGGGGGCACGGCTTGCTATCATCGCAAGTACGATCTGCCTGTCCAAGATAGGCAGATCGTACGTTTTTTAATTACCTTACAACCATCGCCAGACAAAAGTCTGGCGATGGTTGTAACGTGTGTGCCCAGCATTATTCCTACAGATATAGCGAGCAACCAATTGTGGTGAATTCTGGTGGTAGGTTTCTCTAATTGGCCAATACGATTACATGGAAGAGCAGTGTACTGAATTCCCTGCTTTGTCTCATTGACTATCACTGTCTCGTTCTCCAACAGAGAGCAGAGGGATTGATCTGTGTAACAGTGTGTGAAACATTGAGAGGTTTTCATAACAGAAATAATGTTTAAATATACATTAAAGCTGAACTCCGGGCACTATGGCTTTAGCATATTTAGACATGTAATTAGCTCCTTACCTCTGCAGTGTAGCAAGTTTGTTTTTTATCGCTTACTTCAATCAGCATAAAATCTGGCTTTTCGCTGTATTTTTTTTTGCGGTTTACAATTTGTATATGTCTATTATTATTAATATTACCGATATAGTACCATAGGGCCCTATAGCTATACAGATTGCAAATCTGCATTGCATGTTATAAAGCTAGGTGTGATGCGGTATTCTTGTTTCTTAATGCCACCCCAATGCAACTAGCCATCGTATGTGCGTTATATCGTACCACATCACATGGCAACCTATTACCATGCGATGTGCTACAATGTGATTTAAAAAAAGGTGCAGGCATGTCTTTTAGTGAGATTTAGCTGTGGCAGGCTGCCTACTGCAATATACCCTACAGCACCTATATAATGTTACATTGCAGAGGTGTGAACAAGAGCTAAATGTGTTTTTATAATAAAATAATTATACACAAATAGAGATCTGATTAGGTTTATATAATGTTAATAAATATAAAGGATGCTGTAATCCATGTTAGGTAACCCGATTTAAAGATTTGTAGAAATTGACACTGCTGAATTTGATATCATTTTGCAGATATTTTGGGTATAATTGTTTTTTTTTTGCCTTATAACATATTTATTATGTTGATATGGAACCATTTTACTGATCTTTATTCTCTGTTCATCTTTGAGTTTGCTGCGGTTTCTGGCTATCTACATTGTTAAACCCAATACATTTCAGTAGTCTTGAAGTTTAATATGAAGATTAAGTTTAAAGCTTAACCCAAGGATAAGTCATTTGATTTCAGCCAGAACTGAGCAGTGACCGGATGCTAAGAATTTGAGAATTGGAAATCATTCTGGGAGACTAAATTTAATTTAGCATGTTCTTGTAGAGGAAGAAACTGTGAACTGCACAGCTGAGTCGCGACTTCAACCTTCAGAAATTGCTAAAATTTAAAGGACACATGACACTGCACACAAACTGGAAGATTATCAGGAGTTCAGTCATTTTATTTTTTAGCTTTATTTTTAAACTGCATGAACTGCAAAGGTATAACAATCTACAAGTTTTAGAGCTGGCATGCTAAGTCTTTCTTATGAAAGAATTCAAGGATTACTAAAGGCAAATAGACTGTCCATTTTGCAAGGAGACTTTAGCTTAGTGAATGTGGTGAAGATTTACTTTGCAAAGAATGCACAATACAGCGATAGGAAAAGAAAAACAGGATATTTCCTTGAACATGATTGATTACGGATAAACTCATTGCAAACAGCCTATGTGCCTTTAGTAAATCAACTCCAAAGTGTCAATGTGTAATTTCTGTGACATGGCGAAAAAAAGGTGTGGTTCTTAGATTAGAGCAGTAAACTCCAAGCTAACATATACAGTATACAGTACACAGTATGGATCCGTGTGTGTGTGTGCTGCTTTACCTGGCACAATATGTGTAATACTATGCAGTCAATCTTGTGATTCACACACTGCCACATGGTCCATCTAGGCAAGTGAGGGTTCTGTTTCCTGGTTCAGCTTTGCAGATTCCAGTGTCTCTCTTGTCTTGTTCATTGGCCTTAAGATGAGAGCTTCGGTAGCTTTGGTAAATGGAACTTCGGTAGCTTTTTGAATAGACCCCATAGTTTTCTGCAAAATTAGCAGGTCTCCTGAGCACTGACCCTGATATGCTGTTTTAGGCATGGTTCATACCTAGGACGATTGAGCTGTTGAGCTGTTTTTGTATATTTGTTGCTGGGTTTTTTTGTGTGCAATTTCGGTTTTCAATGCAAAGAGATGTTTATGGGACCCCAAACACACGAAAACCGCCAAAAAATAGCTCTTGCCTATATTAACTTTAATGTAAATCAGTGTTTTGTTAAATCGCCTAGGTGTGAACCAGGCCTTAGGATGGCTCTTTTCCCTTGCAGGGTCCTCCCGTTGTTGACTCCCATTGTGTTTGTGCTAGTAAGCTGTGTGTCTCCACAACACACAGACAAAGCAAGGCAAACTACTCCCTCCTTCCTGTTCTTCCTCCTCCCAAACTTAGTAGATGGACAGCTGCTGGAGACTGCTCTGTCCCTTGTGATCTTGTACTAAACAGGAAGTTCAGGGAAGTTGAACTGAGAGAGTTGGAGCTGTTTAGAAATCTGATGACTGTAAGTGCTTAGACAAAAATTTACAGAAATTCTGTGCCGGGTATGTATATTTGTTTGATCTGGATTGATTATTCAAAACAATTTTAACAGGTTAATACTAATTTAAATAAAGCTGTATTTATATGTCTAAAACCTTTACACAATCTTAAATATATACAGTATATATTTTGTAAACTCTACCTATTAGTTTTCATGTGTGGCAAAAAGATGATGCTAAAACTTTAGTTGGGGGATTTTGGTTTATGGAACAAGAAGAGAGCCGTGTGCTGGAGCTTATTGAGGCTTGTTTACTAAAGGAGTTGAGAATCTTCACACAATAAATTGTAGAAGCAAATTCCTCTTTACTTATTTTAGTTTAATAATTCAAGTGAATATTCACACAAATAATTGAGTGAACATTCCTAACTCCTCTAGTAAATCAGCTAATTTGTGTCACCTTCCTTTTAAATAAATTCAGTTGTGATACTCTTCTGAAACCTTTGCATATTCATTCATAAACGCTATTTACACCTGTTTTACATAAAGCAACTAGGAGTTTATGTTAAGTGGCACTTAAATCCAACAGAACGAGAAGACCAATTCAGCTTCACGTATTCTCATAAGAGAAGAGACTCTTAAGGAGGTTTTGCACTTTCAATTACAAATTTCAGCGCCACTTGTGATTGCGGGCAATGTGCAGGGGGCTGGATTAAGCAAAATAAGCACTTGTTTAGGGCACCAAGGGAAGGGGGCATCTAAGGGTTTCCCCTAGCTATTATGTCCTTAAAGGGCAAGTATACTTTAAAACAAAATGCACTTGTCCTTTATGCCCCTTTGCCCTGTGCTACCTAATCCCACACGCTCCCATCTACAGATGGATACTAACCAACTTCTGACTGCCACAGCCTCCATTTTTTTATTTACATCCTGCGCCCCAAGTCCACTCTCTCCTGGCTGCACAGGTCCTTTACATCCCCATAGACTTCTCCTGGCCAGGAGACAAAGGTAGACAAGTCCCATGGACTTCAAACTTTTATTTCACTTTCAGCACTTATTGTGTCTTAATGTCTTGTCAGTTAAGCAATGGAGGGGCTGTAGGGGCACCATTGTTGGGCTGTGCTTAGGACATCAATTGCTTTTAATCCAGACCTGGCTTGTGCTCTACACTACTATTCGTTCCACCATGTATATGAAAGTACAGTTATCTGAATGGCATTACATGTCAATATTAAGCCAATGATTGTCTCTGTCTAGATATACATTTGTAGTTTTTACATGCAGAACTTTTTTAGGCAATTTTTTGTTGTTGTGCAGGCATAGTTCCTATTGGTTTGCCGGTGGAAGAGAAATCCCTCTTTAGACTAAATTCCCCTTTTTAATCTTGATGTACATATTAGTATAAACCAAAATTATGTATATAGCTGTAAAAATAAAACTCCAGACAGAACTTTTTTTTTGTAACTTTGGTTAGGGATTAGAACTGTTGTTTTTATTACTGCCCTGTGTCCCCACTGAGCAGATTCACCTTCACTTCTTTTCCTGCTGACTCCGAAAAGTACATCAAAATGTTACAGTTATCATTGGAACACCAGAAATTGTTGAATCCAGGGAATATCCAATTGCCTTATGGGATCAGGAAGGATTTTTTTTTCCTCTGTTGGTGCAAATTGAACCATGCTGTATAGGGTTTGTTTTGCCTCCCTCTGGAACAACAGTGGAAAACTGTGGGCATAGGGTTCTGTTTATGGAGGTTTTTCTATTCTTTTTTTTTCTGTAGACCTCACAAGACCCCAGATCGGCTACTTAATCTTATCAGTAAGTCTGAAATAGTACCCAAAGAATGTTCTGCTCTTGTAAACTAATTGGAGCCCTTATGCCAGTGTTTCTTAAATCTGTCATGATAATGCAATAGAGGGAAAGTACACACACAGCATGGTTCCAAGTGATCTTAAAATACAGAGGGAGCAGACAATATGTTATTCTAGGGGGTCTGATTTCGGAGAACAGCTCAATTTGACAAGTAGGGGAACTGGCTTTAATAACTGATCCAAAAGCATTTATAGTTATATAAAAGTTACTAGTTAGATTGCAGTTCTGTAACTTGGTAAATTATTGCTTTGATTATTTTACATTTATTTGCTTTGATATTAGTAAAATGGTGAGTTTCCCTATAATTGTTAGTTTGCTTCATTTTCTAACCTAGTTTGATGGAACTTAGGGATGATACATGGGGTCTGATACAGGGCACTAATTTTACCTAACTTGGCAATAGAGTTTGCTCAACTTTCTTAAAGTGATTCTGTCACTGAAATAAAAACAATAATCCAAACTATTTCTGTGAAAGAAGAGACTTTATTCTTACCCCTCCCGACATCTCTTTACAAAATCTTTTGAGCAAAGCCACCTAAAGATTCTTCATCCTGAACACAACAATCATTACTCTGGACAGGCTTTCTGATAATTTCATGCCATACTATGGCTGTTCAGTGTTTTAGTACTGCCCCTTATAGTCTCTATCAGGGGGCTCATGTGACAGGGTGAAAAATTCAGGAGCACAATTGTGAGAGAATTGTGAACCTATAACAGGAAGTGACTGAATAAGGAGCTATATCTCAGAATCACCAGGTATTACTTTAATGAAAGCTGCAGATTAAAACAGTGAAATAACATTAAAATGGTAAAGCATACATGATATATGATTTTGATGATGGGGTTTAGGAATCTCTCACCTACTAGGGTAGCGCTTAACCCCTAGCGCTTCTCCTATTAATCTCAAGAATGGGCAGTACAAACCTATAGAGTGTTGCCTAAGCTTTCTGCTCACCCCCTACCCCCCAGTTAAGGTGACACTAAACTCAGGAATTAAATCTTAGAAACGCATTCAAGTACCTTAACTGTTAACAAAAAAGTATTTTACTTGTGTATCACTCAGCTGTAGATCCTCATCTCTGAATTGGAATTGGTGACACTGTCTGTCCTTCCTGTCCCCCATGGTCCCTGCGTGTGTTGTAAAGTAGACACCGCTCCAAGCTCACTCCCGTGATGGACTACAATCTCACATTTAGTTTACCATTTGGTATTGAGATTGTAGTGCATCACAGGAGTGAGCTTGGAGCAGTAGAAGGAAGGACAGTGTCAGCATGAATTTAAAGATGGTTTGAGGATCTATAGCCGAGTGATACACAAATAAGATCCATTTTTGTTAATAGTTAAGTTACTGGAATTTAAGAAATAACTTCTGAGTTTAGTGTCACTTTAAGTCTAGATATCTTCAGCCTATAATAGAAAGTGTTCATTGCATGCAATAAATAAAGGTGCATTCATGTTTTAGTATTACTTAGGATTTAAAAAAAGGATAATTATTCATGCTTTTGGACAATGACTCAAACTATATTACACCTATCATGACAGCAGCAGTGAAAAAAAGAGGAACTTTAAATGTTACATAGAATCTTGATTGGAGGATGTGTGTACACCGCGCTCCCACACCAACCAACTACCCGTTTATATCAACGTGCGTGCTCGCCCTTGATGCATTTCGCCTGTAGGGCTTTTTCAAGGGTAGTCCCTTGAAAACTACCCTTTTCAAGAATAGCCCTGAAAAAGTCCTACTGATGAAATGCGTCGTAGAAGAGCACGCACGTTGATCTAACCTGCAATTGATTTTAAAGTTTCTAGATTTTTTTTAATTGATTTAAATGTTTTTAGATTACTGGTGACTAAAACATTATCAAAATATGTTATGCCATGTGCGATTTTGGTGTGTTATATCTTCTGGGAAATTAAAATAGCCTGATTGATTTGTGAACTAATTATTTGGGGTTCTGTGGAGAAACAAACACTCAGAGGGAAGGAAGTGGATAAAGCTGTAACATTGTCTGAAAAATCTGCTAACTATTGGGATTGGGTGGAGAGATACAAACACCAAAAATGAAAGGAGTGGATGAAGTGTTAATAGACCACTTGTATGGTCTGGAGAATCTGGTGAGTGGCTTAATGATTGAGCACACTGAGGTGGAGCATGGGGAATTGTTTTGAAGCTGAAATTAATCACAGTATGCAATAGTGGACTATGAACTTTAATCTAATATGATATAAGTATTCATGAATAGAAGGACTATTTTATTTTAATAATTGTTTTATTTTGTTCACAATGTTATGTCTGTATGAACACATTATTTACAGGATTATCTGCAATCCCATATTTGCGATATATGGTATTGATGTGTATTGGTAGTATTTATATTATTAATATTAACACAACGGGTAGTTGGTATGGTGTAAACACATATATATTACTCAGGATTGTTTGTTACTACTGCTTTTTACATACATAAGTTTTAACCAGTAATTAATATTCAGTATTGTCATATGATGGGATTTGGAATTACATCTGATATCCAGAGCTTTACCTTACTTGTTCCTGCTTTCCCTACCCTTTGTTTTTTTTCCCCAGCGTATTGTTAAATTACAGGTGCACGTTAAGTGTCGAATTTTCTGGGGAAATTTATTGTAGACAAAATAAATAATGTCATTGTAGTCAGCAAGCTAGCTTTTAGTATTTCAGTCAGCGTGAAAACTGTACAAGAGATTAATCTAGGAGCCTACTCACTTTATAGTATTTTAAATCTATTTTTACAATATGAAAGGGTCAGGTAAGGTCACATTACAAGCTGTGAAGTGAGCATTTTCTACAACTAAAATAAAGGGAAAGCAAAACAAGGCATCTTTCAAATAATGTTATACACCATATTTTCAATATGTTTATAGCTATGTCTCTCCTCGCTAATGTGCACAAAATAACATCTAATGCCGTTAACTACATTTTTGGAATGATCTAAACTTATCTCAGCCATTATTCTGGAAAATAATTTTACTCTTGCAAAGCACAGCATCCATTATATCTAGTCTACAATATTAGAAATTTGGTGTGAAATGGAAATGAAGAGTACACAGGAAATGGTGTTTTTTTTTCGTTGTCATTTTTCTAGAACATAATTCTACATTATTAAGTATACTTTGTAAAATAGGCTATGTTCAGTTGTTCTTTGAGTTGTGCAGACAGGCTTATCCAGTGAGTCACAAAGCAACGGTAAAGTAATGTGCAACCAATTTCAACGTTCTTTAAAGCCAAACTTGCAAATTGCAAAATGCGTGTGTGAACTATTTTACCTGCCAAAAGATTTGCTATTCTGTTTGGTCAGTCATGTAACCTAGGCAGCACAGTGAGGTGTGTGACCTCCCTGCTGACTACACAGCAGTTAAAGGAAAACTATTGGGAGCATAAAATGTACTCCTCCCAATAGTTTGAGCCGGCATGTAACACTGCAGCTGTCACACATCAGCTCCATAGCTCGAGAACTGAGCGATCATAAATCACTAATCACTCACGGCTTCTCCCTGCAAAGAGCAGTGACTGTCAGTCACCGCTTCCCACAGGGATTTCCCCTCTCTCTGTTCCTCCAGCACTCATTGGGGGACAGACAGGGGAGGGGTGGGCAAAGCTGTCAATCAGGCAGTGGGGGTGGATCCCGGAAATATTGTCAGGATCTTTCTCTGCTGCAGCGCGGTTCTGTGCTGTCAGCATATAGCGGGCAGTAGCATGCTACATGCAGAGTTTGGGTCACAAAAGGACATTAGTAATGTATTATAACCCAAAAGAGAAGAGACCAAAAAAAAAAAAACTTGGTCACAGTGCTCTTTTTAAAGAGGAACTAAACTCTGGAACCGGTGTCCCAAGAAAATCCACTCTGTTCTGTCTGCAGCTTTTATTGTCCCATTATTGGCTTACCATGCCTTGTTCTGGACTGTTTCTATGGGGTCTATTCACAAAGCAGCCGAAGGATCTAGCCGTAGCTTCGGCTGATGCTTCGGCCCCAGGACCCCTTTGGTTCAGTAGAACTGAAGGGCTGCTGTACGGGCTATTAACTATAGCCCGTACAGCTCCCGAAGTCGGCCAAGCGGCTCAGTCGATCCGAAAGCATATGCTTTGGCTCGAAGGAGCTGAGGTGAAATAATTAGGGGCAATCAGGAGGGAATCATTTACCCTCTTCACATCTTTACTAATGTTATAAAAACATTCTCCAGCCAATACACTCCCCCCTTCCATTCCAGCCTGACCAAGTACCTTCATACCAAGCTTTGCCCAGTGCTGAGGATACTCTGAGCCTGATCAAGAAAGGGTGGGGTACGTATCCTAGTTGTATGGATTGAACTCAATTGAATGATGTTTGTATATAGCAATCTGTCACTAAAAAATATCACTGAAATTATATGCAGCAAAGGTACGTTAAATGCTTTATTTGTTTAGCCATCTTGAATAATAACCTGCATTGTCCAGGCTTATAGCTCCATGCACACATAATTAATATGATGCTGCTAACAGATCTGAGTTTCTGATACAGACACAACATTTAAAACTTTACTTAGCTCACAACTCCACTAATTGTTAAGAGGAAATTCCATTTCTGATAAAGAGGAGGAAGTATCCAAAGTCATGCTAAGTATGAAGTGTTATGCTGTGAAATATATTTTACCACCTCCTCTGAACTACATGCCAGCTTGTGAGGTTACAGCAGGTTGCCTCAGCTCTTTGATCTTGTGAGTAATTCTGCAGAGAGTGAGATGTAACATTAACTTATAGAATTTCTCTAACATTATCATGGGATTTTCACTTTTTCATGACTTAGCATCACCTACAGTGAGTCAGGTGGAGAAGGGCTGAAGTGGGCACATGTAGATGCAACTAGGGAGTCAGAGAAGGGCTCCTGGGCTTCCCAGCTATGGTGTAATGTTTGGAAATAGAAACCAGTGGGTGGATCTAGCATTTAAAGCAGTCAGTTCAAGTAACACCTGCCGTTCTTTGTAATCTAATTTGTGAAAATGTTAACCTGCCATCAGTCCTTTTTCACCTGTCTGTGATAAGTTCACAACTAAAGAACACAACCGTTTTCAAGAAGAACAGCAAGTGATAAATGGATATCTTTGTTTAAAGCTGTGATTATTCTCAGGAAGAATATCCTTAAGATTAATGTATACACCGCTAAAAATTGAACAGGCACTGCCTCTTGAGACCACAGTAAGCGAATCATAATAGCCTGTTTAGTAGGTTAAGTATAGGGTATTCGTTATTTTGATGGTTTACTCAACTTAATATTCACATTTTTCTGCAGGATCTCTAACTAATGACAGAACATAGCATTAAGGTTTTGTGCTGGAAAAATCTATAAAAGCCCATAATGTATGGTGCTTTCACTGTGCTGTGCATTTTTAACACGAACTATGGATGCAAAAATATGTCAAGGTCATGGAGGAGAGAGACTAGTTTGTCATCCTTTTGAATCCCTAATACAAGTGGAAAATGGCAGATCTCATGCTGCCCTCTTAAAGGGAGCAAAAAAAATTGCCACTTGGAAGAGGTTTTGCAGAATAACCTCTTGGCTGCCTGGTCAGGATTCCCTTTCATGGCCAGTGTACCTTCAATCCTCAAGCCAGCAAGGCTTTAACCCATTTTTCAAACCACATGGGGCAGGCCTGGCTACTGGCAGCAGTCACAGGCAGTGCCTAAACCATATGAGCTCAGCTTACCAGGGCAAATGCAGACCTGTGAACTGAGGATCCCAATGACTTTTGGTTGTCTAATCTGAACCACTTGCTGGAGCTTGCACAGTAGGCCATGAAGCTTTTGGCTTGCCCTTTGCCCAGTGTGCTGTCAGAGACGGCATTCAGTGCATCAGGCAGTTTTGTGGAGAGATGAATCTGCATGTCTACTTGACCAGCTAATGTTATAAAAATGAATCAGTCCTAAATCAGCAATGAGCACAAAACCCCTGCAGCTAATGATAACAATTTAATTGTTGCTTGAAATCTGTCCCCCAAATTTTTATACTTACACTTTTACTAACTCCTGCCACCACTTCTGGCCTGACACCACTACCGTTTACTGACACCTTTTCCACCGCTTTGGGCCTGGCAACAAAACCATCTTCTACAACCACTGCTGGCCTGCCACCATTACCAGGTCCTTCCACTGCTGCTGACCGGTTCTCTCTTACATAGCAGCCTAATCAAGCTCCTTACATGCTGTCCAGCCAATGGGCCATATGTGTGGCTATTGTCTCTGAAATTCTTATTTTAGGATAATAACTGCACTGTCTTTCAAGTGTGGGTTTATGTTGTTGTTTTTTTTTTTAAAATCAGATAGCTTTTATTGACTTTTACATTTTTAAACATCCATGAAATAGTGCATGAAGGAAACAAGTTCTTACAGTTCCATATTTTCGTTTTAAGTGGGAGAACTTGCACAATTGGTGGCTGACTAAATACTTTTTTGCCCCACTGTATATGCATGGAAATCAAACGGACATACATAACGGTAAAAAAAAAGATAGAAATAAAAATAAAAAAACACCATAGAGAAAAAAAAAAGAAAAACATGAACATATAAAAATTTAAAAAGCTTAACAGCAGTTAACCCCTACCACAGGGATATACCCATCTCCTCGTTCCTTACTATTTCTCACTGAACCAGGTATAAAGAAAAGGATATTGGGGTGCCGATGGGTCACCCAACGCATACAGGCTAATAGGGTAGTACTGTCATTGTAAGAGGTGAGTGTATATATTGCCAGCAGCGTGTATGAGGGGAATCAAGTAGACAACACAGCGGGGCGGAAAGACAACCATTGAGACCAAATTGAATAGAAACGGTGCTCTGAACCCCTTGATTGGTAGGTAACGCGTTCAAATGCTATAATTCTATCCAGTTCCATCATCCAGTCAGAGATTGTAGGAGGGGACGGTGAGATCCACTTACATACAATAAGGCAAGTGGCGGTAAAGAGTGCTCGTCTGAGAGCCAACAATAAATGGGATTCAAAGTATGGATCATCAAAGACACCCAAAAGGCACATCTGGGGGGAGGGAACCAACTGGACATTAAAAACAGAATTGAGGGTGTGGACGACTTCTAGCCAATAGCGCACTAGCTTAGGGCAGCGCCACAGCAGGTGGATCAGGGATCCTTGGTGGAATCCACATTTAGGGCAGAAGGGGTCATCACGGTATCCTATCCTAAGAAGGAATTCCGGAGTGCGGTATATCCTGTGGACTACAAATAATTGCGTCAGCCTGTGAGTGGCTGAGAGGGACACCTGGGAAACATTTTCCAGGGCCTCATCTCAAATTTCATCAGCGAGAGAGGGCCCAAATCATCTTCCCAACCCTTTGGGTTTATGGTTTTTAAGTGTTTTTGTGGACTTTTGTTTTGATATTTTATTAAACCTTTAACTCAATACAGTGTGGTGCTGTAGCTTTTTTGTGAGAGTAAACTTGTCTATAGAATTTAGATCTGTTGTTGCTATTCCTGCCACTTTCCATTTCATGCCTATTACTGCTAGATAAATAAATCGGGTGTCACAGCCAAAACTACCTAAAAAAGTCCTTTGGGGTGGTTTGGAGTGCAGCTGCTGCTGTCTTAAGCCAAGCTAAATTTAAAATGTAAAAATGATTTACACGTGCAAAATATGTGATGCTAAAATATGGCGCATACAGGTTATTAGATTATGTTGATTTTAATGCTGCACACCTCCATAAAATACAACTAAGGGCAACATTGTGCTTCCTCTTGCAATTTATGAAGGAGCAAGCCACCCATAAGTAAATTTTAGGCTAGGAGGAAAGATGAGGACCTCCTGCTACCCCTAGACTAGTGCTTTTCGAGATTATATCACTATCTTACCACTGGAAGGAAATACCCTGAGGTCCCTCAACTTTTATGCAAATATCCCTATGCCATTAACATACATTAACATCTTCTGGAGCCCAAAGAGAGGGAACTAAAGGTGCCCATACACCTTGCAATTATCGTTCGATCTCCGAACATTATTGGGTTTTTTTTCGTACGATAATCGGCAAGTTGATAGTAAGTCACCAATCACAATTACTATACTACTGGCCAAATTACGTCTATTGGATAGACCAGAAATTTTTTATCAAATTGTATGAAAATTGATGGGTTAGTGGCATTTTCCCATGTCACCACTGGCTCTACCCAGTTATTGTCATTCAATGACATCCCAGCGTCCTCAGGTTATTTGAGGACACTTTGCTGTCACTGAATGACAACAATGGGCAGAGCCGGCCATAATGTCATGGCCGAGTCCGCCCATTTGTTTTGATTCAGAAGGTCTGTGATGTGACAGGGGCCAACAAATGTAAACAGTTGGGCGGAGCTAGCGGTGATGTATTTTGGCTCGGCTATTCACTCGGCTGCCTTTTGAAACATTAACATTAGACATGTGCATGTCCGAAAATGTAGTTTAGTTTTCATTTAGTTTGAATCCTGATTTTTTTTTTTCGTTTTCTGAAATTTGGATCTGTTCGATATTCGGAATTTGGATCGATCCAATGTTTTCATTTTTAGAATTCAGATCTATTTGGATGGAGTTTAGTATGTTGCTAAACATGAAAATAAAACCCTGGAAGGAATTTTAGGGTGGACCCCAAGCCAAAAGAAAAGCATGGGGTCTCCCCAAAATCCCTTCCCACATGGAAGAAAAATATATTTAAAATATATTTTTAAAAAACATTCTTAATATATTCTTCCCAAATATATTTGTGGGATCTTAGTGGGTTGTGCAGGGTCTCAAGAGCAAGGGTGTGAAATTTCTACCATCCAACATCAGGTTGTTTTCTACATTGTCTTCTACATTTAGCCCTGCTGCGGGCTAGCAGGGCTAAATGTTTAGCAAGCAGCAGCCAACACTATCCCCCACCGCGGTTTTTGAGGTCCACGCTTGGCCGGGGGACGCAGGAGCACAGCAAACATTTCAGGATGGAGAGTGGCGGGCAGAGCAGAGAATGTCTGTTCTCCTTTCTACTCTCTGTGAGAAGGGAGTGCTGTGCTCACAGCACCACCTACTCAGCTGTCACAAACTGTACAGAAGATTGAGCTTAGTAATGAGCTCGATGTTCTGTGTTGGAGTGCAGGTTCTATAAAAAGAACCTGTCAACTCCAAACACTTTCATATAGGGCTTGTTAGCCTCTGTATGATAGCAATAAAGTTAAGTGAATAAAAATAAACTAAAAAAATAAACAATAATCAAATTAAAAGCAAAAAGGTAAAAAAATTATAAAATTAAAAAAGTGTTAAAGTAAACATTTTTTTAAAAAATTAAAAATTAAACCAACCTCATCACTACCGCCATCTTGATTTGATTAAGCAGTGTTCTCTAACACGCATAATGCGCATTTAAGGGTAACTTCACTTTTCTTAAGGCATTTGGGAAAATTAAAAAAACGGTTCAAATCTGGCCCTTCTCCCCATCCCCCCCTTCCCCAGTACTAATACCTTTCGGTGAACTGTCCTCTCTACTGGTATGGATCTACTATCTGTACCACATACAGCGCAGCCCTGATTTTGACTTTTGCTTGTAAATTGCAAGAACTAATTTTTCAGCACTGGCCATGCTGACCAATGAGAAGTGCTTTTTGACGTGTACCAATAGGGTTTTACTTAAAATTATTTTTTTATATATCAGGACAAGTAGTGTGGGCCCTCGCTTTAGTCCTTGGACTGTGCAGGTTTGTTGGTGGGCTGTGCAGACTCTCAGGTGGGCTGTTCAGGGTCTATGGTGGACTGTATGGGCTCTTAGGTGGCTGTGCAGGTTTATGGTGGGCTGTGTAGACTCACAGGTGGGCTTTGCAGGTTCTGTGGTGAGCTGTGTGGACTCTCGGGTGGCTCTGCAGGCTCTGCTGGGCTGTACAGAGTAAATAGTGGGCTGTGTGGCTCTCAGGTAGTTGTGCGAGCTCTATGCAGGGCAGGGTTAGTGGCGGGCTCTGAGGTCTCACTTGGGCTCCCGGTATTGGTGCATACGTACTAACAATATTAGGCATGCATAAACACATCAAAATATTGTAGACCTTTAAAAATTAGTATGAATTGAACATAGTCAACATAGTAACAGTCATAATGGTTCACGGTCTACCTGTCAGAGCTGATGTTTTCACAGGGTCTAACTGCAGCCTAACTCTCCGGGGCGCTCTGGGAGTCTCCCGCTCCCGGCCGCCCAGGAGAGAAACACTTTTTTTTGTTATTCTGACACGGAACCGTTGGCTGGCGTCAGAACAAAAACAAAAAAATAAATTTCACCATAGGAATGCATTGCTAGATTCTTATTGGCTATTTCAATTTGCAATAGCCAATAGGAATCTAGCAATGCATTACTATGGCGAACGTTTTTTTTTCTTTCTTTCTATTTTTGTGACGGCAGTAGAATCGCCGGCCTATAGAAAACAGTTGGGTGGAGATAGCTGTCATTGCTAGCTCCGCACAATCGTTTTCTATTTTTTTTCTCCTTTTCTAACTATTTGTCTGTTCTGCTCGGTCCCACACAGGTACCGAGCAGAACATCCGAGCTGAGCTGTTCGGCATCTATAAGAATAGACCGAACAGCAGCGAGTAGCCTGCCGGAGGTTCGGCTTAGCCGATCCAGATGTTGGATCGGCTAAGTCAAACTCCATCTGCGTGCTCAGCATGTTCGGTTATGCCACCCGATGTACGGCTGATTTCAGCCGATATGCGGCTGAACTCAGCCGTACAAACCTGAAGTGAATAGCCGAACAGCATTCGGCTCACTTCACTCCATCAGCTTCTTTCCAGCTTCTGAAGCTGGAAAGTGACACACGAATGCGGAAGTGATGTATTATACAATATAATACAAGTGTATTATATTATTTTCAAAATATATTTGCAAATATATGTCTTTGGAAAATACATTTTAATTACATTTCTGGAATGCATTCCCAAATACATTTCAAAATATATGTTGAAATGTATTTTTTTTCATGTTAAAAAAAAAATATTAAAAATATATTTTCAAATATATGACTTTTGAAAATATATTTGCATTTACATTTTTTGAATATACCTTAAAATATATTTGAGTCAGACAATATATTGTAAATATATGTCACATATATAAATTTATTTGCTAAATATATTTGAAATATATTTCTCTTCCACATGGGTTACCAGACCCTTAATCCAAGTAGCAGCCTGTATGAGCAGGAAAAGTTGATCATACACCCCCTTGCACCATACCAGGACACTTGCTCCAACATGGGGAAGGTGCCCATGTTGATGAGAACAAGGGACTCTTCCCACAACCCCGGCCAGGTGGTTGTGGGGGTCCGCAGGCAGGGAGCTTATCTGAATCTAGGTGCCCTTTTAATGCTGCCCTCCCTCATGAATGAGTAAGGGGTAGTTGGGGTAGTTGTTACCCATTCTGACAAAATTTGGATGCATCTACATTTTTGTTATCAAAAATTCAGATACATGTGAATTTGTTATTTTCCCATTTGGAAATTTGGATGCATCCAAACTTAAAAATTTTACGATTTGTTAATTCGGTATGAATGTTAATTCAGACAAAAATGAATGCACCAGTTTAATTAACATTAACTGGTCATTTACACTAATGTTTTGGACCTGCTCACAAATTTAGATCGGATCAAAAGGTTCCGTACTTATATCTGCCGCCTGGCCTGATTATATATAGAGTATACTCAGAGAAGAAAACCACGCTGAGACGTTAGTCCAGAGTAAGATACTTCTGTTTTTATTCTTCTGCTTTTCATGGTTTTATTTAAGCAGCTGAACTTGTATATTTAAGCGTAGCATTGCAGAAAAGCATTTTAGTTGATATATTCTAGCTTATCATTGGTTAGATCCATATATGCATAACTTCCTGCCAAGATGTTTATATCTTTCGTCTTGGGTGTTGTCTGAAGAGGAGGCGCCATCTTAGTTCCTATTTCTAGTGTGTACTTCGGATATGAGGGGGTGCTTGAGCACCAATTTCTGAGTAAAGTTTTGAGTAAGGCAAAGGAGCAGAAAGCAAATTAACATATATATTAAAATTGATCTATTGAGATAGGCATTTTGTCATAATCATACTTAACCACTTCCATTACACTAACATGGTCACATTTGATATCTCTATAAAGAAGCTGTTAAAATACTGTGGTTTCCCTTAAATGTTTTTGCATAGCTATCTTGCTCTAAAATTTCTGGATAAAAGATTTTTAGATTAGCTTGCTGTGAATTATCTTTTCAATGTATGTTACTGTTCCTCTTTCCCAATGACTGGTCCCATATACACATATCATTAGTTATTAGTACATGGTGCAGTGATATTTGAAAGCTCTACTTTCTGCTTCGCAGTTTTCTTCACAATGGTTGCAATTTACAGAGCCTTCTCATAATGAAAGCCTAAATTAATGTACTTTCTGTCTCTACAACTTTTGAGTAGATAGTCATTTGAGTAGTTGAGTCATGGTAGTAGTTAACCACTTCCCGGCCGGCCGTTGTAAAAAAACGTCCGCCGGGAACTTCCTGGATCTGAGCGGGCGTCTTCAGACGTCCTGCCCCGCCCCCCGATCAGGCGCGCTCCCAGCGCGATCACGGCCCGGCAACTGTGCCCGCACTGCCCATTGGACAGTGCTGTTTCTATAACAAGGTATAGAGCCAGTAAAATCGGCTCTATACCTTGCGATCTAGCTGTGACAAATCACAGCTGTCACAAATGTAAACAGAGGCTGCAGTTTGCAGCCTTGTCTCTATCTCCTCTCTCACACACTGTTGGGTTGTGAGAGAGAGGAGAGAGAGAACTTCAAAGATGAGCCAAAGTAAGAATTTAAAGTGATACACATTGATACACACTGATACACACTGATA
>NW_017306371.1:892628-908511 GCF_000935625.1 Nanorana parkeri | reverse complement strand
TCAGTCGGTGTAATCAGCACGATTCAGTGTCAGTGCGTTTCAGTGTCGTCAGTGCCAGTCGCAGTGACATCAGCACAATTCACAGTGTCAGTGCGTTTCAGTGTCGGCCATGCCAGTCGCAGTGTCATCAGCACTTTTCACAGCGTCAGTGTGTTTCAGCGTCATCAGTGCATTTCAGCACATCTCAGTGTCATCAGTGCCACATTTGCACTTACTTGGCAACCCGCAGATCTGTCCATTGGTATAAAAAAGTTTCCATCTATCTTTTTCAATTGGCTATGTACAATTCTTACGTAAGGATGTCTGCATCCATTTCGAAGTAATTAACCCCTAGGGAGTGAATCACCATTGTCCCTAAAAATGACATTTCTATTGCAGAAATCCTATAATTTTACTTGTATCTTATTGCAGACTTCTGTGAAAATCAGTCAGCCAATCACAGAAGCAGGAAAGGACATTTCTGGGGGCATTCTGTACACCAATTGTGTACAGAACTCCTCCAGGTCGCCATATTGCATTGTGCCAAATTATCTAAAAATATTTCATTTTTGATTTTAGAAAATTAGAGCTGCTTCAGTTTTAAATGGAAAGGTAATTTTTAATAAAAATACATTACAAAATGGCTTGTGTAGCAACTGTATATGCAATATCAATTTTTTTTACATGTTTTTCATTTTTTTTTAAATGGAGTTTTCCTTTAACTTTAACAGGAAAAGTGCAGATTTGCCCCAGCTGGTGACAGGTTTTAAAGGTGACAAAACAACATAGTTAAAGTGATTAGAAGGGAGACAGTGGATCTGAGATTGCTCTACAGAGTAAAGCTTTAGAAGGAATATAACCGCTGTGGTTAAGCTGCTATATCTCTTATGCATTGATGATGTATAAGAGATATAGCAGCTAATTTGTTTTTAAACATAATTTAGATTAAGAACTTGCCATTCACCTTATACAAAACTTTTAACCCTGATAAAGGGGTTGCAGCCTGACCTCTGAAGCACGTTGGATTGTGATTTTTGGGTATGTTTGATGGAATAAATACTTTTAGATCATTTGATGCTCTCATTAAGTTATTTTCACTACACAAGCATTGAGCACAGTTTTTCAATATTTCTCTATTGCTTTGTTTCACTATGTAGAAAAGTGTTGGCATATGTGTTAAAACAGAACTGTCACAAAGCTCCAGTTAGGAACCTCTCAGGTGATTTCTGAAATTAAATAGAGTTTTTTTTATTTTATTTAATCATAAGACTGTTTCTGTTTGAGCAGCTACATCAGTCACTGTAGAAGAACAAAGTTTAACGGTTTATCAGATGTGCCTTTCTATGCATACACAATGACTCTGGTAGCGATGTTACAGATTCATGCAGCTGGAAAGAGAGTATCATCTTGTTTTATGCCTACTCCCACCAGAATCATAAATGAATATTATGACTGTGTGCTTCTAAGAGGAAGAGCCAGTAACTATAAAAAAGTAAAACATACACAATTCTCACTACAAGGGGATCTTCTAGAAACCAGCATGAAAAGTAAGACAAGTTTGATGGCATAAAGGTGCTATTAAAATGACAGTTGAATGCTTATATTCTATGTTGTGTTGTTATTTAAAGGAGTCATTTATAACTATGAAATCATCCACACAGAAAGGACAGTCGCCATTCAAAAGCTGTGATCAACTAGAAAGAAAATGATTTCCATTTGGTTTCTATATAACAAAAGTGTATTCAGGAGGATGGCAGCAGGAGCAGTCCTATTACAGCCCCTTTGTTGTATACCCCCCGCCATCCTACTCCTTTTATTTTTTTAGTCAGGATATCTGGATATATGAATTATCGTTAACCAGGGCAATAGTACACAACCGAACTGTCTTAAGAAGATAATTCCTTTACTGAACACTTTACATATAATCACAAGGTGGTGAACGCTAGCAGGCTCTATCAGAAATTGACTAATAACTTTACGATTTTAAAAATGCAGTTCAATACAGAAAATCTCCTGTTACTAAACAAAGAAAAACTATGACCATTACACTGTACCATAAAATGGGATATACATCACTTATGTTTCAGGTCAATGTATATATAGTGCACTCTTCTGAATTCAGACTAGCATGAATTTTGTGTTGCAGCTATGTCCTAGTGCACTTAAAGCTTAATTATAGACAAAGCATTGCCTATAGTTTGGAATTATCATGAAATACAACATGTGCCAAGTTTGTATTTATGTCAGTGACTCTATAAGAAGATATCTAGTGACATTTTTATCCCTGACACTGGCAGAAGAAATGTCATTAAATGGGGGGCCCCCAGAAAAGGATAGCACACAGCAGTGTGTGAGTGTCTAACCTTTCCCCATTATACTAAAAAAGTGATATTATTACTTGGTCCCCATTAGGGAGATTTCCCATAACTCCCTGTTCCTCTGGCTCCCAGTGCAGAAGTACTAGGAAATCTTCCCAGTTAGGACACAAACGGCAATAAAAACCTGAAAGAGGTTTGAATGAATTCCTACTCTGACCACAACAAAACAAAATAAAGCAGAAATTCCTAAAATTTGGCAGGCTTCTCACAGTGTTCCTGCTGCACGTACTGTGCTGTAAATCAAGTGGCCGGTGAACTGATGATGCTATTCGGCAAGTGGAGGAGCTGGTCGTAAATAGTTAAATTTAAGTTGATGACTGGCAGTTTGCATCCAAGAGCATTGCAGTTGGCCATGTGATAGCAGCACCATTTACATGCTTATGATTAGGAGAATGAATACAAAGAGTTATGGCTTTGCAGACTGTTGTCAGTTGTGCGGAGTATATATGTAATAGAGCAGCAGGAGAAGATGGCAAGCAGCAAAATATACCGTCACAAAATTCTTATTTGGTACACCAACTGAGATGATCTGCATAAAGGAAACATTCACTTTCTTTAACATAATGGGTATTTTGTTGCTTTGTTCGTGCATTTGCTATGCAGTCAACATATTGTATGCTAGTGGGTTGGGTTGGTATAGATGCATATTTTGTGAATACATTAAGTACTACTCACAGAGGAAGTGATTACCGTCCACTAGCAGGGCACACTGGGAGCATAAATGAGATATGATATTAATACTGATGCACAAAGGGAGCGTGCTATACAGGGAAGATGCACACAAGAGATGGTGCAAATACAGAAGCTCAAATATAGCGTGTACACACAGGGGAACGGCAGTAACACAGAACTACCAGAACTCTAGGTGATATTCACAGAGGAACATACAGGAAGACTCAAACATAAATATACTGAAAGCTGTGCAATGGGAGACATGCATAGCACAGCCCCAGATGCACCAGGGGAATGTGCATTGCACCAGGGGAATGTGCGTTGCACCAGAGGACATAGAGAAGGGAGCGCGAACATACAAGCAAGGAGGGGGCCAACACACAGGAGCAATCAGGAACCGCAACAAACAGGGACACAAGAAAGAGCAAGAGGGAAAAGCCAACAGGGAGGTTACCAGGTACGCTGGAGTAACACAGGAAGCACAGGGATACAGGTAAGGTAAGGTAACACAGGAATCTACTAAAGTACAAAAGCACAGGAGACCAGAAACAGGGGAGATATCGAGAATGCAGGGATCCAGAAAAGGCCACAAGAAATCACAGTGGGTCCGGCACAAAGGATAGGACTTGTTGCTCGAACAAAAAGCAACAAGTGAGAGAGTGCTAAGTAGTGGAGGAAGTGTGCAGATTGGCGGCAGCCCTGTGGAATCCCATAGGCTGACAGCCAAGCACCAGGCACCCACATGAAAATCTGGCATGGATTGCCGGACATTGTGACATTTAGCTAAACACTAAAGCCAGGATTGGCTGAAACGTGCTTGGCATCAATGTTTTTTTTATCTCGCATGTCATAATAAAAGCTTAAAAATAAGATCAAGTTTGGATGCTGGCTATTCGGCCTTTTTTGGGGATATCCTAAGTGAGCTTATTAAGTAAAGCTGCCACTGAATCTTTGAGTAAGGTAAACTGGAGGGTCAAGTTTATAAGGCTCAATGTTCTGTTCCAAAGATATTGAATTTGAGTACATGCCCACCATATATGACACATGGGTATCATTCATACAGTAGAAATATAACAGATTACAAATTTAGTTTAAATAAATCTTCAATTGGCAATTTGCTCCAGGTGCGCAATATTTTATCTTTGGATTAAACTTGGTCATGTCATTGTCGGACAGATGAAACTGCAGGAATGGCACCTTGCTATAACATTCCAGAGATATATGTTATTATACATTTGCTGCAGAAGTACCTCGTCTGCGTAGGGTATCAGCAGTTGGAATGAGCTTTGAGATAGCTTAGCCAGCTGTTGTACAGCTTGTCAGACATCATATTAGTTGTTATGACAGCATTCTTTTTGAAATTCTCTAACTTTCATGCACAATCAGACTACTGCTTTCCATTCCTCTGCTGAAAAATGTATAAGACATTAAGGTGCAATGTATGGTCCAATTATCTAGTGCTTTAAAGGTATATATATAGGGATAGTTTATGTGGCTTTCTGTTTTAATAGGTATGATCAAATGGCAGTCAGTTATTCTTAAAGACTTGGGTTTTTTCTAGTAACAAAATGATGTGCTTAAATAAAATGTTCTAGTCTATATGTGAAATGTGTCAGCACAATAAATCAGTTTATAGCACAGAAAATATTATCATAGCAAATTAAATAATTTTGCACAAGGATTTTTTTCATAAATAATTTTACATAAATCATGTCTATCTGTGGAATAGGAAATTATAGTAAATACTGATATGAAATATAAATGAGTGCTGTATACTTGATGCCAGCATAAGTGAAAAAGGAATTAATACATGCAATGAAAAATAACGAATAAATCAGGGGTAACCGTACTGGCTATGGAGCTTGTGCCTCTGCACTCAGTCTTTGAAGGAAGAGTAGGCCAACAGTAGGGATACAGTTAAACCCTTGTAGTCATGTAGAGGAAGATAGTTTGGCAAGTGGCTGTCTTCTTCTGATGTCTGCTTCTTTGTAAAGGTGGCCATACACTTTACAACCATCGCAAGACCTTTGTCTTGCGATGGTTATAAAGTAATTTTAAGAAGTATGATCTGCCCATCTTGGACAGGCAGATCGTACTTGCGACCATCGCAAGCCCGCCCCCCTGAGTGGCGGGCTTCCGATGACCGCAATGCTGAACGGGCATTGCGCGTGAGCACACCGGCCCGTGCGGCATTGATCTTACGATCATGCTAAAAACCAGCCGAAAATTGTACGATTCTCGGCTGGTTTTCTAGCATGCTCCTTAGACAAAAGACGTACGACCGTACAGTAAGAACGGTCGCACGCCTTCCATACACTTTGCGATTATCGTACGATTGCTGGATTTCCTGCGATTATCGTGCGATAATCGCACAGTGTATGGGCACCTTTAAGGGACAGCACATTGACCAACAGACCTAAGGCCCAATTGTAGTTTTATTTTGTGATGTTCCCATGAAGTAAAGCTGCAGAAAAAAAAAAAAATTTTTTAAATAGTGGCCCCAAAGAATGCTAGTAGTGATGGACAATGTTGCCCAGGTTCGACTCAACAAGGTTTTTTTTTGCTAAGGACAAGCAGTAACTAAAGGTGACCACTGACCTGAAACCTCAAATCAACTACAAAAAAATGATAGACAAAAAGCCCCCCAACATTGAAAACAAAACTAATCATTAAAGGGGTTGATTGCCCATAGAGCTAGCAATCAGAATTAGAATTAAAGTTAAGTTTCCTAATAGATCATATTTCTTCCCATGCAGTTTGTCAGCTCTCCCTGCAACAATTTCAAATTCACTGACACTGCTGGGAAAGGGCTTCTAGGCATTAGTTTGGAGCCCTATTACAAAAAAAGCCAAATAAATAAATTGTTTATTTTTTTATACAACCTTACTTCATATGAACTTAAAAAAAAAGAAAAGAAAAGAAACAGTTGGACTTGAACTGTGTAATAGATCTAAATAGTGACTCATTTAGTATTTTAGTAATATCTTTTTGTATTGTGGGGGGTCTGGATTTAAGGCAGTGACAAATAGCAGAGTCAATTTGAGAGAACAGTTTTTAAATACAAAGCAAAGCTCCAGAAAAATGTAACAATGCAATGGTTGATGGATGTTCTTGTACGAACCGTGAAGGGCATTAAAGAGGGATCTTCTTCTTTCCTAGGCCCTTTTTGTTTTCCTGATGTATCCAATGATAGAAGCAAATGCTTAACTACAAGGTACCACATATGGAATAAAATGCTTTCATGCTTTATCTAACATTACTTCACCATGGTGATTGATTAGTCAGTAAAAATAGATTTTGCCAGACCAACAGCTATATTTATAAACCATTAGCTTAAATCTGTCATGAGCCTAAAAAATTCAATTGAACACATGATAAAAAAATGTGGAAGCAGGTTACCTTCAGTAAAAACTACATGTCAGAACGGTCAGCAGATGCAGAGATACAGGCAGCTGAATTTATATGCAAATCTCGACCTTTCCTGTAAATGCGGAGCTTGGTCCCTCCCCTCCTGAGCACCAGTTTTAGTCCTTTGTCAGTCCATATCCCTCTAACCATGGGAGAAATCTAGTTTGTAAGCTGTACATGCCACAGGAGTCCCTGGAGAGGAGAAACTGTTTTATTTGATCCTTTCAATCATAATAAATCAATTACATGCTTGGGAACTTAGCTATTATATAACTGTCATAAAACCTTATTTACAGTATGATGATGCCAAACATACATGTAAAGGGATTAGTAGCAGCAATCATTATTGACAAAAATATGTGACGTTAGTGTTTACTATATTTTGTTAGACTTTTGTTTTTTTGGATTTGGATAAAGGGTTTTGTAAAATAAGTAGAATAAGACTCGAAATAGCATTTTGATTTTCAGGAATCTGTGATTAGAACTTGTACTAGTATTTGATCGGGAATATACTATAGAAACAGTAGAAACTAAACGTAAACAGATAACAAGAAAATGTTAGACCAGTGAAAAGTGAAAGGGAAGCTGAACCTAAATAATGCAGAGATTGAAAGAGAACCTGTCATGTTTGGTATATTAAAATAAAATATTCAGTCCTATTTACTATATACCTGTGTATGTTTACTTTTTATTTGGGAAAGATGTGTTTGCCCCCTTCACTAAAAGGGTAAGGGTTTGGCCTGATTTTCCAAAGAGTCAAATGAGTTTGCATTTTTTGGATACATTATGGCATGCTAACTTGATTTCAGTTAAATTTCGACTAAAAGTTTCTTGCTCAGATGACTGCTTCTTTGTGTGCACGCAACAAGAATGCACTAAAGTGAGTGCTTGCAAATAAGTGTGCTCTTAGTGCATGTACGCTATGGGTATTTTGCAATTGATTCAGCAATTAGTTTTAAGTTGGGGGGGTGCTAGATAATGTTGGAAGTCATGCGGCTAGGAAGTGAGGCGGGCTCTGTATGACCTGCTGCAGCTTCTAACGTGAAAAGCTCACAGTGTGCAGTGGAATCATGGAGTAAGCATTTTCAGTACAGGACAGGAGTCTTTACAACTGTGCAAGACAGAATGTATTGCTGGAGTTCAGGTTTAATAAATGTGGAAATCTCTCTTTTAAATAGATTTTGCTGTGTTATTTTCACTTAAGTGGAAATATACTGAAAAGGATTGCCAAAATTGCTCAGAGCAGCTTTATCGGCAAACCTATCAGAAAGGATATTTTTGATGAAAGGAAGAAAAGTGAAATAGCAACCCTGACCTTTATAAATAGGCTTCTGTGACTAATATATGTCGTATAGTGTGCATTAATATAATACATGCCCTTTATTAACATATGTCACATTGTTATTGCCAGTCATTAAATGCATATTATTAATGTGCAGCTTGGGATAAGTGAAAGTAAAGCAAGAAATGCACTGCTGCAATGTATCCAGAATTTTTTGCTTGTGTGTTATGCATGAAAAACAAAAATATAAAACTTGTGCTGTTAGATGGTTTAATATCTAGTTATCCAAAGACATTAGTTGCTCTTTAATATAACATGGGACTGGGCAACAACCTTTCTCAGTTTTTTCTATTGCTACTTGCATGCCCGTTGGGGAGATATCTACTCACTTCCTGTTTCTGCAATCACTGGAAGTGATGGAAAATAACACCAGTAGATACAGGGAGAAGGAGGGCCAGCAAATACATTGCAATCTGTTGATTATAAAACATTGTGGAAATGTTACAGGAAGGGAGAGCACCAGAATGACCTCCCCAATGGGCTATGGCTCCAAGCTATACTGCTTAATTGCACTGCAGACCAGTGTCGGTAGGCATATCTGGACCATACGACTGGCTCAAATGTACAGGTGAAACTCGAATAATTAGAATATCGTGCAAAGTTCATTTATTTCACTAATGCAACTTAAAAGGTGAAACTAATATATGAGATAGACTCATTACATGCAAAGCAAGATAATTCAAGCCGTGATTTGTCATAATTGTGATGATTATGGCCTACAGCTCATGAAAACCCCAAGAACCCCAAATCCACAACCTCAAAAAAGTAGATTATTACATGCAATCAATAAAACAAGGATTGTACATAGAACAATATCGGACCTCTGAAAAGTACAAGCATGCATATGTACTCAGTACTTGGTTTGGGCCCCTTTTGCAGCACTTACTGCAATTACTTTTGCACGATATTCTAATTATTCCAGTTTCACCTGTATATGTAGCGGTTTTGCCTGGAGTTTGGCTTTAAAGATAACTTGTACTTTGTCAATACTAGGCAAAATAACAGGTTCACTTTACGAGAGTCCATAAGCTGTAAGCACTTGCTTTCCCCGCATTCACTATTGTAAGACTGTCCGAGACATACCCCATGTTTGCGGATATTGGGAACATTGGACTCTCCCTTTTGCATCCTCACAATGCAGCTCTGAGTATCCAATCAACCAGGGGCATAACTACAGATCATGGGGCTCTATAGCAAAAACGTGATGGGGCCCCCCCTGACAACCTCTCTCTGAGCTGTAACTAACATCAAGATCCCAAAGACTCCTCTTGTGAATCTGACGTCAGCTTTCCTACACTGTAAACTCTACAGAGGATTAGGGTTGCCATCAACTGCAACGACTCCAACCTAAATGATACAGTACTGTGTTATCTTCACATGTACTATGTTCTGTTTGCCTCAACAACCTAATGGGATCCCCTTCTACTTCCAGGCCCCACAGAAGCCACCTGGGCTGCTATGGCTATAGTTACGCCACTGTAATCAACTAATCCAATCACTGCCGTCATGGTTGAAGTGTGCATAGCCATGTGTAGGTTTCACAATAGTCAAATTACCCAGTTAAAATGTATATGATTGTTTCACCACCTAGAGCACTTGTAATTGTGTTCGGCCTGCGTTGTGATTATTACTGCCAGACCACATAGTCAGCCCAGTGGCCTAATTTTTCTCTCTTTCTCATTTACTGCAATTATGTAGTTTACCATGGTCTTACATACACTAGTTGCATTTAAAATACATAAGAATGCATTCGGTTATTTTTGATTGAATACATACCGTATATGGAATTTATGGCTTTTTTATGTCTGTCTGGAGTTGAGAGCTTTTTATGTGTGTTTTTTTTTTTTAAAGCTCATGTGACCCAGCTCTATCTGTCAAAACCTTTAAAACAATCCAGAAAAATTATTTTGAAAATAATGAACATTTCTCACACTTGTATCCCTTTACTTCTTCTGGTTGGTTTATGAAGCAGGGTGCAACCTATATGACCTTGGCCATAGACAAAAAGACAGACAATGCTGAACTGCTTCTGATCCCTTACACATTGTCCTTTGTTCATTTAGTACAGTACATCTCAATAGCTTTTGATGAGTCCTATTTATATTTCACAGTTCAGCTGTGGCCTTGATTATTTACAGTGAACTTCCTGACCGCGACTGAATGTCAGACATATTTCTGATGGAATACATCTGCTGGAATTCACAAGCATTTCTTAGTGTCACTTGAACTTTTTATTTGATTTGTTGCGGGGACTGCATGTATAATGCATACCCTAACATTAAATTAGTCTCTATTAGCAATTTTCTTCTGATATCTCAAGTTGATACTAGGCTATGGTAGGATCGTTAATCAGTACTTCACAGTTCTCCAAGCACACAGGTCTGTGCAGCTGGTTTTAAATCACATTTGCATAACCATCAATTGATATACCATCTTCCAGAATAAGCAGTGGAAAATTAAAGGTACACTCCAGTTAAATAGGAAATTTTGACATTCAAACAGACAGTGGGGATGTAGTCTAATTGCATAGCACCTTGTTAACATAAACTTATCACCACATTTGTTATGAGCCCCCAATGAAAGCAAAACACCACACCCCTAAACTTACAATTTGAACATGAATAAATACAAATAATGGGGCTTTAAAGGTGTTAGATCAGGGATGAAACAACCACACATACAGTTGTGTGAAAAAGTGTTGGCCCCTTCCTGATTTTTCATTGTTTTGCACGTTTGTCACACTTTAATGTTTCAGATCATCAAACAAATTTAAATATTCGTCAAAGATAATACAAGTAAACACAACATGCAGTTTTTAAAGGAAGGTTTTTATTATTAAGGGAAAACAAAATCCAAACCCACATGGCCCTGTGTGATCGCAGAAATCACTTAAATAAGACTTGACTGACAAAGTGAAGTAGACCAAAAGATCCTCAAAAGCTACACATCATGCCGAGATCCAAAGCAATCCAGGAACAAATGAGAAAGAAAGTAATTGAGATCTATCAGTCTGGAAAAAGGTTAAAAAAGCCATTTCTAAAGCTTTGGGACTCCAACGAACCACAGTGAGAGCCATTATCCACAAATGGGAAAACATGGAACAGTGGTGAACCTTCCCAGGATTGGGCGGCCAACCAAAATAACCCCGGGAGCGCAGCAACGACTCATCCAAGAGGTCACAAAAGACCCCACAACAACATCCAAAGAACTGCAGGCCTCGCTTGCCTCAGTTCAGGTCAGTGTTCATGACTCCACTATAAGAAAGAGACTGGGCAAAAATGGCCTGCATGGCAGAGTTCCAAGACGAAAACCACTGCTGAGCAAAAAGAACATAAAAGCTTGTCTCCGTTATGCCAGAAAACATCTTGATGATCCCCAAGACTTTTGGCAAAATACTCTGTGGACTGACGAGACAAAAGGTGAACTTTTTGGAAGGTGTGTGCCCCCTTACATCTGGCTTCAAGAGTAACACCACATTTCAGAAAAAGAACATCATACCAACAGTAAAATATGGTGGTGGTAGTGTGATGGTCTGGGGCTGTTTTGCTGCTTCAGGACCTGAAAGACTTGCTGTGATAAATGGAACCATGAATTCTGCTGTCTACCAAAAAATCCTGAAGGATACTGTGCGTCCATCTGTTCGTGACCTCAAGTTGAAGCGAACTTGGGTTCTGCAGCAGGACAATGATCCAAAACACACCAGCAAGTCCACCACTGAATGGCTGAAGAAAAACAAAATTAAGACTTTGGAGTGGCCTAGTCAAAGTCCTGACCTAAATCCTATTGAGATGCTGTGGCATGACCTTAAAAAGTTGGTTCATGCTCGAAAACCTTCCAATGTGGCTGAATTACAACAATTCTGCAAAGATGAGTGGACCAAAATTCCTGCACAGCGCTGTAACAGACTCATTGTAGTTATCGCAAACGGTTGATTGCAGTTCTTGCTGCTAAGGGTGGCCCAACTAGTTATTAAGTTTAGGGTCAAACACTTTTTCACACAGGGCCATGTGGGTTTGGATTTTGTTTTCCCTTAATAATGAAAACCTTCCTTTAAAAACTGCATGTTGTGTTTACTTGTGTTATCTTTGACTAATATTTAAATTTGTTTGATGATCTGAAACATTAAAGTTTTACAAACGTGCAAAACAATGAGAAATCAGGAAGGGGGCCAACACTTTTTCACACAAATGTATACTATATCAAACATATCATATATTTATTGAGACAATACAAACATTCCTAAAGCATGTTTAAAATCCCATAATAGATAAGATATATATCAATGACAACTATCTGTAGAGCAACCATTATTTGTATCACGCCCTAATTCCCCCCAGACCACATCAATACACATCAGTACAATACATTCATATATAGCTGAATGAGCTCCTCAAGCTTCAATATGATCACCACACATAACTGAATATATGCTATCATCATGATATGTGTCCTTCGATCATTCATAATTGTATGGTGGGCCCAGCCTTCTACTCGTTTCGCCGGAGCTTCCCCAGGAAGATAGGAGGTATGTCATATAATGAGATTAACGTCATTGCTGATAACCATCTGAAATATTGATACACACATTAACAGAAAACAAAATACATAAATAGTTGTATATAGTCTGATGGTGAAGAAATTCACAGATCAAGGGGTAAGAGGGTCCATCATCACCCAGGAGACATGGATGATAGGGAGCATATAGGGATGGTGAGGCAGTGGAAGCCCAGAGTTCTTTCATACTACCTATATAAGTAATACATGACATAGCTAAGTAGTGTAAATCTACATCTGTGGGGATCCCGTATCAATCAGGGAATTTTTCTAAAGATTTAGATTTTACACCCACATGGACGGACATGATTTTCTCTAGTTCTACCTAAATCAGAACCAATCCAAGTATTATATTGGTGAACCATCATTGGTACTTCTATAGATAAATATCAAATTATGTTTATCATTTATCATATGTCTACATTGTCAAATCTAATCCAATCTACGTGTGTGTGTATATATATATCATATGCGATCGGCTCGACTGAGCCGCTCGGCCTTGATCGGGAGCTGTACGGGCTATTGTGAATAGCCCGTACAGCACCCCCTCGGTTCTCCTGAACCGAAGGGGTCCTGGGGCCGAAGCTAGCCGAAGGATCGGCCGAAGCTACGGCCAGATCCTTCGGCAGCTTCGTGAATAGACCACTTAGTCTAAACCAAATCAATATCAATTCCAACAGGGATCACCTGAAATGTTGTAAACCTTTCAGCACTATTAATAATGTCCATTGATGCAGCCCTACTCATCTCTGTTACCTACTGTAATATTAAATAGCCAGTGCTAATCCTAACCATCCAAAATGCTTGTAACATGACTCCACTATAACAAAAACAAACAAACCTAACAAGCCTAGTATGTATATACTGTATATATCTTGCCAATTAATCCAAGTTATTAGGATCTCTTCAAAAGCTCCTCTGACCAGCCATCCAAGTCTCTTCTATTCCACACACATCTGCATTCAGATTTTTATTTGTTAGGTTTTTCGGATTCCAAATCTGAAATTTGATTTGGTTTGTTATTCCAATTTCGGATCCACCTGAAGGTGTCGTTTTGGAATGATCTGAATTTTCGTTTTGGAAGGAAGTCACATGACCCTGCCTGTAATGTATAGAAAAATAATTTGAACCACCATAGAACCCAGCCACCACACCCCCAAAAATTACAATAAAACCACAAAACAGAAAAAGATGGGGCTTTTAAGGTGTCAATTCAAGAATGAAAGGAACTCAGTTACATAATAAATAAAAGATATCACATATCTATTGAAAATAAGACAAAGTTGAAACGTAAAAATATTGCTCGTACTAAAATGGGTACAAGCAACATCTCCCTACCCAGTATTGAATACTTGTCCAAAACGTCAATCTCCCTAGATCCTACAAGCACATTTTATTTAGCTCAATAAACGTTTTGATTAACAATTTACACATAGCAATTATCCCAATATATTATTTAGAAAAATATTATGCTTGTATGTGCAGTAGATCCAGTCTTCTATGCATTTTGCCAAAGCTTCATCAGCAAGATGGGAGGTGGCCTATGATATTCACATAGTAAATAAAAGTGCTGGTTATTCCATAAGCAGATTAGATACACAAAATTTCTAAATAAAATAGTTATTTACACCTCAACATAATACGAATACATGAATATCTACCGTTTTTGGAGAACTTGGTGGTACATGAATCCAAACACACAAGAGACGTTCCCCCATCACCCAAGAGATCTAGAGAGTAGGGAGCAAACAATGATAACAAATTAAACAGGACCCTATGCCCTTCCATGATAGCTACATGAATCAATGAACACAATAACTACAACATGTACAGTATATCTGTGTCTGTATGTATAATTAGATATCTGTGTCTATAGGACTGAACTAGTACATCAGGGAATCACCCCTACCTTTTACATTTTGACAACTCTATAGGAGAATGTCAGAAAGATCTGCAAACCATACTTCACTATATAGAATGGGCACTAATACTTCAAATTTTACTGCATGATTGCATCTTGCTAAAAAATATTAAATATTACCATTACAAAAATATAAGATTATTAACTAGTATGTCCAATATGGAGTGAATAAGAGCATCCAATGACCTTATCTAATCCTACACCAGAACAGTCGGATATGCTAGACCCCGCGATCATTACAATAACATGAGAAAATTAATTATATGGGATTACTATATGCATATCTTACCAAGTATTGTGCTCTAGACAGAATTACAGCCAATGTCCTCCAAAGTGTCCATCTATTCCTTCTCACTACAGATTCCTGGCCACCACCACCAAACAATCTAGATCCCATGGCGTGTGGCGTTTGCGGCGGGGTCAGGCTTGTGGGTCTGCATATAAGCCTGATAGATACAGCAAATCTATATTGGGCGTTTTCTGCCAAACTATGGGGCCCCCTGTCACTTTCAACCAATAGGACAACATTGAGAGCCATCATAGTGCCGCCCAATACTCTCACTTGCAGTATCATCCCTCCACGTAATGGGATGATGGAGAGACAGTAGAGTCATCAGCCCCTTCCACATATACCACGGAAGGGATGATGTCCTAGCGCAGACTATCCCCCCTAACAAATACTCAAATTGGGGTACAAGCCCGGTCATTTTTCTCACCAGATGAAAAGGGACGTACCCAGACATGTGGACAAACACCACCAGCCACACAAAAACCACAACAATGAAAGAAGATGTATACAATATATATTACAGATCCATAACATGATAATATAAGAACCTTGACAACATAATACAAATAATATCTATAAAATACCCTATGGCACAGTGCTAGCAAAAACGTCTAATACATGTAGTTTAAATACCTATGGGCCCTCGTCCAATTAGAAAAAAAAAGAAGGTGCCTGTAATGCAACCCCCAACAGCCAAAAACAAATGTTACATGTCTACCTCCCTACTGTCAATCTCCATTGGGACCAAACTCCTCTGTCCCTCTTTCCTCCTCAGTTGTCGCTCTTTTTGGTTTGATGTACAGATATCTATGAAAAGGTTCTATTTATTTACCAAAAGTGTTATTCTGCACTAAAACCTTTATATTATCTCTTAAGTATCTTGTTTGCTATTTTGACATGCTGGTATAATGGAAAAGGGCAGTTTAATGAAAAAAATAAAAAAAACCATTACGGGGGACGAGGCAGGATATGTACTATGCCTAAATACATAGAGGGGAATTTATCAAAACTGGAGCTGATCAAATCTGGAGCAGCTGTGCATGGCAATCAATTTGTTTCTATCTTTGACTTTCAAAGCTTAACTGAACAAACTGAAGAGAGAAGCCGGTTGGTTGCCATGGGAAACCACTTCAGATTCTCTCTGCTCCAGTTTTGATAAATTCCCCCCTATTGTATTGGATCCCTCTTTCTCATCTCAGAGTTTTGGGAAGTATGTAATCGTAGTGAGCACATTATGACCCATCAACATGCATGTTACTTTGCATTTGACTGTTTTCAATAGATCAGCATATGTGTTGCATGGTGGCACGTCATGGAAAATATTTTATATTTTATATATA
>NW_017306371.1:861914-892445 GCF_000935625.1 Nanorana parkeri | reverse complement strand
TATATATATATATATACATACATACACATATATACAGTAGGTCACAAGCAAGGCCCGTAGAGGTCATGGAGAGCACATAAAAACACATGATGTATTTATTGAGACTGGCCCTTGGCAGCAGGCCATGTGCTCCTGGCCTAGCTACAGTAAAAAAATGGCATGCTCGTTTTACACCTAAATGTTGAACACAATTTGTGGAAACACACAATTAAAACACATGTGAATGCATGAAAAATGGCAGTGCATGGGAGTAAAGCTAACTTTATTGGTATGGTTTTCACCCGTGTGTTATTGTATTGTGGAATTAATGGTAGGTGTAAATTATACCCATTATAATGCACACAACTGCACAAAGAAGTTCCCTTCTCCAGGAAGTGCATGATAAATGCTCAACAAAACATTCAAAAATGTCTGTTTTTTGTGTGCAATAGTGTTAATTGCCAATTTTCCCTCAACACTACTAGTACCCTTTGCGCATTCACATGTATGTAAGCTGCATGATGGCCAATGCAAATGTATACTAGCATGAGGAAACAAATGATTGGCATGGAGAACATTTGTTGATATTGGCATGGATAATTTGCTTAAATGCAGGGCCTACTGAGGAGATGTACAATAGGAGTCACAGCAGATGTATTTATAAAGTTCCACATATTAGAAAAAACATAACATCCCACCATGGGAGTTATCAAAATGATACACATTTATTATGCAATAATATAGCATAATTATATGCCATGGTTGTGTGTAGTATAGTGTACAAACCGCTGTTGTTTCCAGGACAAAAACAAAACACAACCTCCTAAATGACTTGTATGTGAATTGGCTTAGTCTTGTGATGGCCAATTCCCTGACAAGTGATAAGTGTGTACATAACTGATACACACCAACCAAAATGTACACAGTGAAGTGTTTTGTGGCATGTGAGAAAATTTTTACACTGTGCAGACTGGAATGTACACCCCACTTATGTGTTTAACAGCATGGTGATATGCATGGGCACAATACTTTATATGCATGCATGTATGAGAAAAGCAGTATATGGTATCACTGTGAGAATATATTTGTCATACAGAGAAACAGCATATTATGATAAGGACAACATTTGTGGCTGCTGCGACCCTTGACCCCGGTGACACCCATGCAAATGTTATAAACGTTCTTCATTTTAATGCTTATTATAATAACCCAGATTAAGCTTTGCAATCTTTAGACTTTTTTTTCTAAAGGTGATCAGCAATAGCAGCTTTGTATTGCTCTCAATCATGGTTTCAGTCAAGATTATTCAATACGCATGCACACTACCTGTATCTGAAAACATTGTTTCCATATTATCTGCCTCCATCATATGAGTCATTTGTAATGCATATGCCACCATATACGATCTTATTCAAAATGAAAATATTACCTTCCAAATTCTGCAGAAATGTTTCACAAACCCATGTCAAAAGCAAAATACAAATGCCTGTATACACTGACCCTTATGCATGATCCAGTTAAACTGACCTGGGGCCATAAATTGAAAATAGTCTGAGGCCCATGGTACAATTAATCCATCGCTGATGGAAAGTGTACTATATCCTAGCCTGGAGATGCCCTCTGGGCTGTGGTGGGGGTGTTTGTAGAATTTTAATCAGAGTCTGTAATATTCTGGATTGGGACCTATGATGAGAATAATGTTAAACCAAATCACAGGTGGAATATAATGTTCACTGTGAGATATATAGATTTTTTATTGGGTTGGAGAGGTTATATTTGCTAATATAAACGTGCCATGAATAAATTTATAGTGTAAAAATAAATACGTGAAAATAGGCAATCTACCTTTACATCACATAAAGAGCAATTGTATTGTTAAAGCCCAACTCCAGCCAAACTAGATTGGGGAAGGTTTATGTCAGGTTTGTATTGCCAGCTGTATCCCTGTTGGGGAGTTAATACAACAATTCCCCAGCACTCAGTCCTGCTAGTCAAGGCTTCTGCTTTCTCATATATGGTATATCCCAAACTGGGAGCTCATTTATGAACCACACTTTGCAGAGGTGCCTGGACATGTGTAACCTCATATTTACTTGTAATTGTATGCATAAAATCCTCTATTTTTAACTTAAAAGTAAAATATTTTAATCAGGTTGTTTGTGTGGACTAGTTGGACTGAGAGCTGGGAAATATCTAAATTGTTCAATGTATTGTAGCCATGTGCACCTTCTTTTTGTGTTATAAATTGATCTGAGCTGCTGCCATATATTATGCTTTGTTGGAGAGATTTTACCTAATTTCCTTTTCTGGGGACCAGCAGGAAATGAGGGGATCTTCCCATAGGGACACATACAGCAATAAAAAAATTAACCTCTACATATATCAACTAAAACAGTTTTATTACTGGCTGGGCCACCGTTGAAGAGAATATGATCACTTTATGTTTTGTTGACCACACATACAGCAAGCAAATCATTCTAATGGTAAAGTACAAATTAATCCAAAACTTTGTTTTAGGTTAGGATAGAGTGGAGAGGGATTAAAACACCTGTTGGGTTTTTATTGCTGCCTTAGTCCCCAATTAGGGAGATTTACCCTCCCTATTTGTTCTGGTGACCATTATTATTAAAACTGAAAGAACATTCCACACTTTGGGTTGTCAGCTGAACAGGAATAGATGGGAAACCTTAAAATGGAGACAATAGTTTTGGTCGGAATTGTATTCCTATTCTTTTTTGCTGGACAGTGAATTTTGTGAACAAGCACAAAACTTTCACTGAATGCTAAATAGTTGATATTCTCTAAATGTTTCCTCAACTGTAAAGTGACTTTGACAAGTGCCAGTTTAAAAGCATTGCAAATAAAAAACCCTTCAGATATTCCCTTGAAAGTTCTTGGACAGGACTCAGCAGGTTTCCCAGATGTGTTCTCACTACATTGCTATTTCAAATTGTCCTCAAAGGACCATCTACAATAGTTTGTATTACCTCAACTATGCCACTCATCTATGAGGACAAAGTTGATGTGTTTATGAAGTTTTAAGATGAATATGGTTATCTAATTTACTGAATATCCAGAAAAAATAATTTTGTTTATAATGTTTGTTTGAAATGTACTCATAATTTAGCACAATTTCAGTGTTTTTCTATTAAAGGACAAACTACGAAGATGTCTAAATTTGAAAGATATATAATTACCAACAGTCCTGGCAATTCATGATTTTTTTGAGCTTTGGAATAAGTGCATGTAGATTTTCTCATCTGCTGACGATCTCATAATTCATCAATCAAGTTGTAGGGACCTGTGCAGTATTGTGAAGCTTTTCTGTGTGTTTGTGTCAACTTGAGGCTGTAGTCAATCCATGTATCCAGAGCCTTCACTATAACATTAAATGGCTTCCACTTGCCTCTGTTGATGTGATTCAGAGGTGTTAGTTGGGAGAATCAACATTTTAAGTTATGGCTAATTATTTGGCCTGTCAATCATGGTTGATGTGTTCTAGTATTCTAGTAAGTAGGAATGAAGTTCAAGTTCATGTATGTAAGCCAAGCTAATTGTAAAAGCAAAAAATACATTATACAACCAAATATGCACTGCCAGCATACTCCGTCACTGGCTGTTAAAAATTGTACTGTTGTGTAACACCACAAACATGATATTTAAAGGATTTGTGTATATTCAATGTTGTCTTCCAAGCTGCATGAAAAGACGCTCTACCCACTGTAGGATATTTACAATATTTGTTTGCATTAGTACATATCATCCATGACAGTGCCTAGCTGCTAAGGTATGGCTATACAGGATAAAGCATACCACAGCAGACTCAGTAAGCATCTAGGTGGTTTATAGCAAAGCATTCCCAGGAACCTTTGCTGTCAAAGAAGGTTCTAAAAAGTATTGTACTATTTAAAATAGTGCAGGTCCTGCACTCAGTAGCAATCAGAATCCTCCTTATAAAACTTAAAATCACATATTTGAACGCCACCTAGGCTATGTACAATTTAGTAACTCTTAGGTCTGAGCACCATAGGAAGTATGTAACTGTAAAGTAGATGAGAAACAAATGTTGAGTTGGTGTGTCTTTGGCTTCACCATGAACATCCTTAATTCTTTGTAAAAGGGTTTTTTCTTTAAGTAAAAGCTGTTACAAGTGTGCACAACTTGGATCAGGTATTATGCAAGAGTGAGACTACTTTCCTTGACCTCAGTAGCATTTTGAATATCTATGACTCTCTCACTTATTTGCCGTTTTAAAAAAAAACTAAAAGACAAGTAAAGTATCTGTCTCCCCTGACTGAAAGCCTACACCCCAAAGATTCATCCAGGATTTAACACTGTTCAGGAGCTAAATGGACGGAGGGCATTTAAATGTATTTATTTAGAACACCAGGTTATCCAGGTGTTACTCAAGCAGTCAGGTTCTCACGAATAGCTTGATTCTTAAGGGACAGGATACATCTTTATGTATATGTGCCTGCTCATAAATTAAATAAATAAAAGGGGATAATGTCTTCCATGAGTGGTTATGCAACCCGGTGCACATCATGCGCAATGTATGCGTTCCTCAAACAGGCGTTCGAGGGGGGAATACATTTGTGCCAGATGTGAGCGAGTTGTTTGTTTGGAAGCCCAGATTTTGGATCTAAGCAAATAACTGGCAACACTGAGGAGTATAGCCAACATGGAAAGGAGTCTGGACATAACGCACCAGGCTGTGGTGAAGGGAGGCTTAGAGGAGGCGGGGTGTGCGGAGGAGCAGGATCCCGAGGTGGGAAGCTGGGTCACTGTGAGAAGACGGGGTAGAGGGAAGAGTGGGAGAGAGGTCAGCCCTGAACTGGTTAACCCTAACAAATACACCAGGTTGCATGATGTTGGTGATATTAGTTTAGGGGGGACACTGCTGGAGCAGGAAGCCTCCTCTATCCGGGGGGGGGGTGATTGCTCCAGCGAGGAGGGGAGGCGGATGGAGGATCAGGAGAGGCAGATCCTGGTGGTGGGAGATTCCATCATCAGGCAAACTGACAGGGTAATATGTCATCAGGACCGTGAGCGTCAAACAGTGTGCTGCTTACCGGGGGCACGTGTTCGGCACATTGCGGAACGAATTGACAGCTTACTAGATGGGGTTGGGCACAACCCAGTTGTCATGGTGCACATCGGCACAAATGACAAAATAGGAGGTAAATGGAGTGTTGTAAAAAAGGAGTTCAGAGACTTAGGTGCCTGGCTGAAGGAAAGGACCTCCACGGTGGTATTATCTGAGATACTGCCAGTGCCAAGAGCCACTCCGGACAGACAGCGCGAGTTGAGGGAATTTAACAAGTGGCTCCGGAACTGGTGTCGAAACGAGGGCTTTGGTTTCCTGGAGAACTGGGCTGACTTCTCAGTCGGCTGCCGGCTCTTCATAAAACTTATTTGATAAACTAAACTTTGACCAAAAGTGGGACTGTTTCAAGAACAAATTAAAAAATGCTATTACCAGGTGTATACCGCTGGGTAACAAAAGTAGAAGATCAAAAACAAAACCAATATGGCTAAATAAAACAGTAAAACACATACAATCACAGCTAAAATTGATTGTGAGAAATAAATTGCAGAAGTTAGTAAAAAGAACCCCGAAATTTGTTATCAGTACTTAAACAGTAAAAAAGGGGAGAACGGAACAGATAGGCCTAATAAAAGACATAAATGGGTTGTTACTAACAAACGACAGGTAGAGGGCCGAGGCGCTAAATTCTTTCTTCTCGTCGGTATTCATCAAGGAAAAAGACAGGTTTAATGTAAAGGATAAAACACAAAATTTAACAAGAAATACACCTGAGTGGTTGACGAAAACTGGGATACAACATAGGCTTAAACTACTAAATGCAAATAAATCATTAGGACCTGATAAGCTACATCCCTAGGTACTCAAGGAACTGAACAAGGAGATAACGAGACCATTGTTCCTTATTTTTAAGGAATCCATAATGGCTGGTAAAGTGCCAAGCGACTGGCAAAAGGCTATGTGGTACCCATATTCAAAAAAGGGTCAAAATGCCAACCGGGCAACTATAGACGAGTTAGTCTAACATGCACAGTATGTAAACTGTTAGAGGGAATGATTGAGGACCACTTAGTGGAATTCGTCCCGGATCATGGCATAATAAGTGATGTACAGCACGGATTTAGGAAGGATCGTTCTTGCCAGACCAACCTGCTGACCTTTTACGAAGAGGTAAGTAGAGATCTGGATGGAGGGAGGCCGGTAGACGTAGTATATCTGGACTTTTCCAAAGCCTTTGATACGGTGCCACATAAACGCTTGTTATACAAGCTAAGGGCTATGGGCATAGATTAATTAGTGTGCACTTACTGCACTGGGTACAAGAACGTGCACAAAGAGTATCAGTTTATGGCACCTTTTCACACTGGGCTGAGGTCATGAGTGGTGTACCCCAGGGTTCTGTGCTGGGTCCCATGCTTTTTAATCTATTTATTAATGATATCGGGGAGGGAGTGAGTAGCTATGTCTCAGTGTTTGCTCATGATACGAAAATTGGGAGGGTAATAGACACAGATTTAGACATAACATTACAGGAGGACCTGGATAAAATCGGGGAGTGGGCAACTGTATGGCAGATGAAGTTCAATGTTGATAAATTTAAGGTAATGCACCTTGGAGTTAAAAATAGGCAAATGGACTATACACTTAAGGGCCACTAGGGAAGTCGGAAACGGAGAAGAATTTGGGGGTCATTGTAGACTGCAGATTGAAGAACAGCTCGCAGTGCCAGACTGCTGTAAACAAAGCAAGCAGAGTCCTGTCTTGCATTAAGAAAGGAATGTATTGCAGGGACAAGTCTATAATTTTGCCACTTTACAGATCACTGGTTCGGCCACATCTAGAGTATGCGGTCCAGTTTTGGTCACCGATACTCAGGAAGGATGTCCTTGAGCTGGAAAAAGTCCAGTGGAGGGCAACCAAACTTATTAAGGGGTCCGAGGACCTGAACTATAAAACAAGTTTGTTAAAATTAAATATGTTCTCTTTGGAGGTTAGGAGATTAAGGGGGGACATGATTTTCCTGAATAAACTATTCAAGGGTGACAGCAACATTATTAACAAACTGTTTACGGTCAGCTCCGTAACAAAGACCAGAGGGCACAACCAAAAATTGGTGGGAAAAAAATGTCATCACACAGGGCGCAAGGGGTTCTTCACAGTCAGAGTGGTTAAGGTCTGGAACTCGATGCCGCAGGAAGTGATCTCAGCTAAGAGTGTGGAATCATTCAAGAAACTCTTGGACACGTTCCCCGTAGACCATAATATACAGTGGTACAGGTACGCCTAAGAGCAAAATCATACATGGACTAATACACACGCACACACCTACTCAAACATAAATGCACATACACAATAGGTTGGACTTGATGGACTTATGTCTTTATTCAACCTCAAATAGTATGTAACTATGACAAAAAAATGGCCATTTGTCAGCATGTTTACTAGAATCACCCAATTTGCAGTCTTAAAGTGTATTTCCACTTTTGTAGTCAAATATAGGAAAACCCCTCCATATGTCCGTCATGTGCTCCTATTCACACAGTATCCTGAAAAATAACTTAAAAAAAAATCCTTACCTTGTTATGTCAAATCAGACAAGATGGCTGATTCCAGGTTTTCTTAGCCCTTTCACAGTGGTCTGTCCCAATGGAAAGTCTTGGAACCTGATTGGATATTTGAATTGAATATAGAAATGGTCTACACATGTACTGAAATTGATCTATTGGACAATGAGGCCCTGTTCACACTAGGGCAGTTCGGCCGCGTGGATTTGGCTGAAACGCAATTAAAAACACCCAAAAAACGCACTTTTAAAATCTGTGCAGAAACAGCACGGATCCACAACCTCCCTGGTGTGAATTGTAGGCCATATAGCCTATATAGCGATGTTAATCTCCGTTAGGCCCCGTTCACACCAGGGCGGTTCAATCGCACGGATTTGAGTGTATTAATGTAAATCTGCGCTTAATGGGTATTCTGTGATGTCTATTAGGGTTAATTAGAAGCTGCTGCATGATAGACAACTAGGTCCAAGATTGTTTAACTGAATATACAGCGCTAATGGTTCAATCAGTAACTAAAGGGATGACCCCTACCAGGCAGGACATGTGTTGTGTGGGAGAGTTGTGTGAACTTCAGAACTGAATAGACAGCAATCCTTTGATTGATGGTAAAGTGTTTATTTACTAAAGACGCCACAACAGCGTTTCCTATCAGACAAAAACGTGTGTGGCTGTTTGCTACAGCCAACATATTGTGGTGAGTACGCACTCTGAAGGGGGTCGACGTGTTGACACCAATACGATCTCCAGCAAAGCTTACTTAACATCTGAGCATCTGGAGGCTTCACTAATTGCACTGAAGCGGAGTTAATTTACACAGAGACTTTCATTTTGCACAGTGACTTATTATCACAGTAGAGATAGATCACAATTTATTTGCTATTTATTTGTTATTTCACTTAAATGGCGTGTGAATATAAATCGCAAGGATAATTTATTAAGTATATACTCACCATGTATTTATTCATTTAATGTGATGGGGATTGATGCACAAAAGATTTGCACGTTTTAAAAAATCACAATTTTATAATAAACAATCACTCTATAGAGCAATTTATCTAAATTAATATATTAATTCACTATCTATATATGTATTTATTGAGTTACTGTGTGTGATACCTATTGACTCACATGTATAAAAATTGTTTTGGTTTCATATATTCGCACATGTATGCCTTTCATGCACTTAAAATTGAGGTTAGCACCTATTTCACTATAGTGATTTAATTAATTTATCCACTATGTGTCTACACACATATATCTAATCATCCCTTTAGTTACTGATTGAACCATTAGCTCTGTATATTCAGTTAAACAATCGCACGGATTTGTCAGCGCTTAACCGCAGACATGATCCCATACATTCCCATGGGGACCGTTCATGCGAATGCGCACCTCCGCGCGATCCGAATCGCCTGCCACCCGAAATGCTCCTTAAGTCTTTTTTTTCGCACTGATCAATGCGGATTCCATACGGATTTGAATGGAAACGTGCTGATCAGCGCGTTTTTAGATGTTTTTTAATTGTGTTTCATCACTGAAAAGTAAATAAAACACCCAAAACCACCCTTTTAAAATTTGCGTGGAAACCGCTCTGAAACGCACCTGCCCTGGTGTGGATGGGGCTTTAGTTTGAAGGAGCATCAAAATGACAGCTGATAGGTTTTTTTCTATGGGTTTACTGACCAGGAAGCTGGTTGTATTGAAACACAACAATTTCCATAATAACATCTTCATTTTAAATATCTAATTTTTTTATAATCTCACAAATTACATATTCCCTTATGAATGTTATTAAAACTCTTTAACACAAAGCAGTTTATGAAAATTGTATTGTTTATGTTTAGCATCCCTTAATTAAAAGATGTCCAGGCACTGGAAAAAATCCATTAACTCTGTCTCTCTCTGCACTGAATGAATATTCATAATAGTTAGATCTTTGACAGCGCTAGCTATTATACCAGATAGGGTGCCTTTAAAGGTATGGACCTTTAAACCGCTTGTTGCCCAGGAATTGTCTTGGAGTCTTAAAAGCATTAAAAGCAGAGCATTTTTAGGGATCCAAGATGAATGGAAAACGAGAAGACCGTTAGTGGGACTATGATTTGACCCACCAATGCTGGATGTGGTGAGTTATAGTTACATTACCCTATGCTATGGAAGAGCAGATAATGTTGCTTGTCCTAGAGAACATGCAGGTAAATCTGACCAGTTAACCTCCCTGGCAGTATGATTATGCAGGATTTTAGCATGCCAAAGCGGTACATTGTTTTTCATGGCAATTTTATAAATAATTATAAAAAATTATAATATAATAATTTAAAAAATGGTCCAGTAAATGGGAATTCTGCCTGATCCGTACCACAGTCAATAGAGTACAGTAAAAGTACAGACAGGGCACTAGACAAAGCTCTAGGGACAACATTGAAGTGGAATAGTTTGATAAATATATGTAATTATAGCAGATTACATTGTATTGTGTGTATTCTGTGTAAATGTCATGTTTGCACTTTTGAATTTCCCGCCGGCTCCGCCCCCCGCTGTGACGCTCGAAGACAAAACTGAAAGCCAAATGCCATCTGCATCGGCCGGGCGAACACAACAGAGGACACCATGGGCTCGCAGGGACAAGGTAAGTGACACTTTTGCGCAATCCCGAGTGTGGCTCGGGGTTACCGCTCTTGGTACTGAAAATAACCCCGAGCCACACTCGGGAATACCACCAGGGAGGTTAATATACTTTACTTAAAAGATACATCTCCACAGTGAATATCTTTTATAAACGTACCCTGTATTTTCTTATAGCAGAAGCTGAGACTATGTCCTATTTCAAAAATAGATAGATGTCATCAGCACACCAACAATATCAAAGTCCAAAAAGATCATTTATTGGAACGTCATGTCACCAACATGACGTTCCAATAAATTACCTTTTTGGACTTTGATATTGTTGGTGTGCTGGTGACATCTATCTATTTTTGTACTGAGTGGTGGCACCATCCGTGGTCACTGCGAGCATCCCCCCTCCCCCCATCCAATTTTGTTTAGTTTTTTCTGGTAAGGAGTGCGATAAGGTATCTTTTTTGTTTGTTCTTATGTAATATTTCATACACTGGAAGTGGGTGGGACAAAGGTTCAGTCTCAGAATTATAGGCACAGATCAGGCAGGACTAAGGAGGCAGGACTAGGGAGTTAGATATGATGTTTCCTAGAGGATTCTTTGCGCTGTATATTAGAGACAGGACAAATTAAATATCGTTTATATCTGGAACATTGTAGCCGTTTAATTTTGTTTTTCTTTTTTGCACTGGTATGCCATTTTATTACTAGAATCATTTTGCTATGCGACTGACCCCTATTATCTCAAGGGAAGTTCGTGTTTTGAATAGCATAGACATTCTTTCAGTTGCAGCTCAGAGCCTCGATTTTCTTGCTATGAAAATAAATCTTACTGTATAAGCAGAAGGAAATATGATCAGATTGAATATTGACTTCTGCTTTAATCATATTCAGTATCCTCCTATAAGTAGGTAAAGCAATATATTTCTACTCCTTTGTATTAGCACTGTCATTACCTGCTATACTTCCTTTCAATCAATAGGAAAACACAACAGCCATTATTTCCATTAAAAGTAGAATTATGTACGGGATATTGGCTGGTATAAAATATGACCTGCGATGTTACTTGAAGAGCAGTATAATGTTGTAGCTTTTTCTCCATCAGTCCTGCTCAGGCCTAATGAAATAACAAGAGATAAAGTAATTTATGCTTAATTAGGGCTATCCCTAAAGCCTGATTTCTGTGTGCCGCTGAGGCCTGAATTTGAGAAACATGTTAACAATTAGACAATTCATAATATGTTCTGTGATTTAATTGTGCTCACAGAGACCATTTAAAGGGGAACTTGACCAAGTGTGATCTATATTTTAAATGCTTGCAAAACATGACCTAATAATAACTTAAAGATCCTCAATGCCTCTAAGGGGCCAATTTAAAATAGAGTGCGGATGCCGCTATCTACTGGACACCGCATTAATATTGCACACTGTGGCCTGCATTTTACAGCCCATTCTTAAAATGTAGACCATGGGGTACAGCTTGGGGGGCTAAAAGCTGAACTCCAGGATAAGCAAATTGTATCAAAACATAAGAGGCATGTGTATTCTTACTTTAAACTTGGAGTGAGTATGTACTAGTGCAGGGTGACTGGTCTTGTATTCACCCTCTGCTGTAGGTGGCCTATAGTGGGTGGACCTGCTTGGTCCTTCCCACTGCTCTGCTCTCTGCACAGGCTATGTACAGAAAAGTGATGATGTCACTTCTATTTTTACAATTTAATAACTGGGTTTGTAAAGGCACTGTGAGCACACAAAGCATATTTATATTATTTGTAGCTATTCAACAATACTGTATATTAAAATGAAAAAAATGTGTGCCCCGAGTACAGCTTTAATGCCACAGAGAGAATGCTGTGATTGGAGAAGAGGCCAGTCATATAACTTTTAAAATGTATTTTAATTAATAAAATGCTTTATAAATGTAAGATGCTTTTTTGTGGTTTGTAAGGCAATGCAGCTGCTTTATAAATGGAGACATAAATATCAAAATGTAAATCACACACAGGGATTTGAATTTTAGCACCTGTACATCACAACCGCTCATCATAAGATATGGGCTGGAGGGGACCATAAAACAGATCAAGAGGAGGAGGTGAGACTGGGCACACATTGGGTGGAATTTATCAAAACTAGAACAGACAGATCCTGGAGCTGTTGCCCATATTACCCAATCAGCTTCGATCTTATATTTTCAAAGCTTAACTGAACAGACTGAAAAGATTGGTTGCCATGGGCAACTAGTTTAGATCCTGTCTGCTCCAGTTTTTGATAAATCCCTGCCATTATATTTGTCAGGTAGGGAGGTTCTGGGCTCAGCACTAGATGCTCTGCCTAACACCACTACATTCTATGGTTTCTAATGGCAAAGTGCAGACTTGGGACAGTAAAGGCCCCTCAGTAAGAACGTGAATTACCACACACTTTACCACAAAGTAGGATTCTGCAACGCAGCGCCAGTTGTGCTGAATGGCACTCCAACGTATCTTCTCAGTGCACTTGCATTGCAGTACAGCACAATGTGCAGCAATGCATTAACATGTGTTGCAGTGCACTGCGCTGCACAATTTGTGGTTGGCTATCGTACTTTGTGCAGCTCATTCAAAAAGACAGCTGCCCTAACCCAACTCACATTAATGTGCAATGCAATGCCCATGGGTTTAATGTACTGCAGTTTATCGGGCTGGTGTGAATGAGCCCTAATATCACAAAACAGAAATAAGGGAGCTTAGGCTCTGGTGACATGGGCTTTGAGGTGTAGACACGTGTAAGACAGAAGCAGCTCTGCTTGAGTGATATGACAAAGATGAACAAACCAGTTATTGCTTCCCTGAGCGCCTGAATCCAGAGTGTGGCTAAATTCAGCTAGAGAACTCTAGCGGTACACGGTATGATAGATGCTGAGATGTACTAGAAGGTTCCTTATTTAGTTAAAAAAAAAACATCTTTCCCTTTCCTTTGTTTGGTGTTCTGTGCAGTTGAAGAGTAGCTTTACATATAAAGCAGATCCAATGCTGCCTCCAACAGCACATTTAAGCACCAGTTTTACCATAATAACAGAAGGGACAAAGCTTGTAGAAGATCTTCATCATTCAGGTGTGCCAAGGGCAGCATGATGCCAAAATACAGCTCTGCCAGTATGAAACCTATCGGGGGGAATTAATCAAAAGTGCCTGAGACAAGTTCTATCTCAACTGGTATAGTTACCCATAGCTTATCAGCTTCTATCTTTTATTGTCTTTCACGCAGCTTAGAAAATGGAAAAGCTGATTGGCTGCGCTCCAGCTCGGACAAAGTTGAGACACTTTTTATTAATTCTCCCAAAGTGTTCCTGACCCACGGCCTGCACACCTGGGCAACTAGCGCTGTTAAATGCTAAATGCAGCTAGTGTAAGTAACTGACCTTGACTTGATGTCAGCCTCTTCATTCCCATATGCAGCAAGACTCAGACAGGGAGAGGGAAGGGCAGTAACGGGAGCTAAGCAGGCGTTCAAATGTGTTGACAAGGAACATAGTGATAGGAGTTGAGAGTAGAGTGAGTAGACAGATGACCTTATCAGCCTATTGCTCTCCCTGTCCAAACAGCAGGCTGGGAATAGAGAGAGGACATCACTGTATTCTTTCTACAGTCTATAACTGTAACATCTATTGTCATCGGTGTCATCTGCCAGGCTGTGTTGTGTGACAGCACCATGTAAATCACTATAAAACAAAGGACTTGGTGGACAGAAATTCCTAGTCTTTGGCAATCATCTCCTTTATATGTGTTCAACTGTGTGTTTAGGTGTTTGGCTGTAGTTCAGCTATAAATGGCAGTTAGGGGAATCCTTCTGTAGGGAACTAGAGAGAGGCCTGTAGTGAAAAAGTATTGTATTCTGCTATGCTAATATTGATTATTTATTACTGGCTGTCCTGAGGCATTGGTCCTTTTACTTCCCTTAGTCCCTATTAAAACAGAAACAAAAACATCCACAATAATTATTTATCTTCCTATTTACCCTAACATGGACCTGAACGAATCATTTGAGTTCACTTTCGATCTGTTACTGGTGTGTGTCCGCCACTGACCCTTTCTGCCTCTATATCTTTCACCATGTCCCCCAACCTTTCCCCTTTGCTGCTGGCCCTACTAGTATACAATATCTAGTGGTTTAGTTCAAAGGTGAGTTCCACATTTGAACTAAGCCCCAAGATATGCTTAAAATAGAACTAAAGTCTGTACTATTCTTTGTAGAAAATGTTTCATAAATTCCTCTAAGTGACTCCAGCAGTGAGATCTCCCCATCAAAATCCCAAGTCCCACCCAACTAAGAATATGTAAAATGAAGCTTATTCTAAAGTAATAATAAAAAAATTATATTTTAAAAAATAACACAAAACACAACTTTAAAGGTAAAATCAAGTCTGAGTCCTTGTTGATACCAAGTACCAAACAGTTTACTTTCATAAGAAGCAGGGGAAGAAAAACGTATTTGCATTTTTTTTTATTTGCAATCACACAATTACACGAGCAAAGATGCTGATTAAAAATGACATTTTGAAAGAGTCACAACAATTTTGGAGGCTGTGTTTGGAGGAAAGAGGCTTGAAAAAAACTGCAAACATTACCAATCTAGCTGCTTATTAAAATGTCAGGAAGGAATGTGATTTGCTTAACACACATAATATGAAGAACATATTTAAGCAAGGCTCCCGTATGGCCCTACAGTATGATTATGATATCATTTCATTTAGTTCAGGAGAGTAATTACTAACAGCCATTCAAAAGAACTTCTTGTGATTTCACATTTAACCTATTAGTACAACTATAAGATTTCAGTCCTGTTTTTTTTGTAGCATACAGAAAAGAAATGCAATGCTATAACGAAAAGCATTGGATCTCAGAATGTGAAGTTAAAAAAATGGTCACAGATAATGTAGGACATGTGTTTGTGCAAAGATTGGAAACTCACGAATTTGCAATTAAAGATTGGAAACTCACGAATTTGCAATTAAATAATATATATATATATATATTTTTTTTTTTTTCAAAGTCTCACCAACTTCAGGTTTTCACTTTAAACCTCTCACACACAGGTTTTATCCAGCCGACTTGCCACACAGGCTGGCTCCAGGATGAAGTCCTCCTGACTCCTGGACAGACACCTCCCTTGTCTTACAGCTGGGCCCTGAACATGAGCCAGGATCCTTTTCATAAGGGCTGTGCACAGGTCACCACTAAATCACCACTAAAGCCTGTGTGTGTAATACAGTGTACTTACTTACTGATTACTTTGCAAAGCACACATTTATAAGCAATTCACTCAAATGGAGTGGAGAAGCATGGGAAAAAATACTTATTTCCTATGTTCCTTGGCTCCATCTAGTGGCCAAAATGTATTATTACATTACATACATTCAACCTGAAAAACATATATATCAAAGGGTATATTCACATAGAATTAATGTTCAGAAAGATTTGTAGGGTTAATGGCTGATCAAATTAGTTGTAAATAGACCCCTAAAAGGTCACTGTCACTCTTTCTTTACACTTACACTCTGCAATACTGGTAATGGGTGGCCCACATCCATAAAAAAAAAATCTACACCCTTTACTACTATTTTCCCCTCTGCTCATCTTATACCATACTGTACGATGATAGTGTTCTGTAGTCCAGCAAGGTAGAAATGGGGAAATGCGAAATGTGCATGTACTGTATGTAGAGATGCACTGCATTTTTTTAAGGTATATACTTCAGATATACAGACTTGGTACCCATATAGTGCAGCATATATATCTAAATTGATGTGTTTCTGTTTGCGGCCTAGCACTCTTTGTTTGGCTGTTTAATGCGTTCCTATTTTTTTTTTTTTACCTTTTTCACCTGTTTCAGGTTTTTCACTTGTCCACATGCTCCCCTGTTGCTTCCTCCGCAGAGACCAGTTATTTTAAACATGCTTGCCTGACACTTGTTTTTTTTTTCTTAATTTGAGGCCATTGCTTCAAAGCAGCTGGGAACGACATTTCAGGTCAGCAAGAGAAATCCCAGTACTTTTCTAAATGTTAAAAAGAAATGCTCAGACGATCTGTTTTTCAGCCGTCCGCGCGTGAAAGCTCCGTTTCAGTCTGGAACAAGTTTCATCAAAAATGAATGTTCAGTTTAACTAGAAATCATTTTTCTATAAAATTATAGAGGTTCTTGAATTTGTTCCAATATAATTAATATTTTAAAGCCCAATGTTGAATTCTATTGACAGATGGCCCGTGTGGGGCTGACTGCGAGAAAAATTATTTTTTTCTTCAGCCACGGTCCTACATTTTGGAAGATCTGTTGGAAAGAAATCTCATCTATCTCATATCTGAAACTCATAAAGTAAATTGAGTTTCATCCTCTGTGTAATTATATGTAGTGCGTGATCTGGTGCATGACAGTACAGACAGTGTTCATCTCCAATATCTGATATTTTCTGGGGGAAAAAAAGCAGCCAATGGGATTTCTAAAACAGGTTAGAAAATCTTAACAAACATTTAAATGGTTGTTTTGGGCAACATGGATCCAGTGTTAATCCTTAATGATCAAGCTTTATGTATTTCTATTGATCGCTGTATTTGTTTAATCGATAAATATTCCAATTGTACTTTTTTCTAAAAAGTAAATACATAGCTAAATATTATCATTTTATTATTTCACCTTTGAACTATTATCACTATATTAAGTATATGTTGGGGCAAAATTACAAATAAAAAAAATAGGTGTTAAAACAGCATTGCATGTGGCAGACTATGTTTTAACACCTCTCTCTGGGCAGGTTATTAAAGGTGCCCATACACCTTACGATAATCGTACGATAATCGTATGCGATCGACTTTTCATACGACAATCGTAACGTGTGAATGTAGTGCCCGACCGATAGTACTGTACAATCGTACGACTTTTGATGGTCAAGCATGTTTGAATACTTTGGTCAATCTTACAATGTTCGCATGGTTGGTGGCGTTTCCGTCCGTCAAAAGTCGTACGATTAACACTGCGCATACGAAAATAATTACGGTCAATTACCGCAAGTTGTCCAGGTGTTTTTTATTTAACTACCGCTGATTGAACCTTGCGATAATCGGGGCAGGATGGGATCGTCGTACGAAAATCGTACGATGGTTCGATCATCGGACAAAAAGTTTTGTCCGATAATCGTAAGGTTTATGGGCACCTTAACACCTAGCTCCAATTATGCAAATGCAATCAACACCTGGTTGTGAGTAACAGATTATGTGGATTGGAACAACATTTACCATCTTTATTCCCAGGGAATTTTTCTACAAGTCATTCTAAATTGAGAAAGTTGGTTGAATGACCAATGAAACATCTTCAAGAAATATACAGCAAGTCCTGTTGCCTTACATAGTTACATAGTATTTGAGGTTGAATAAAGACATAAGTCCATCAAGTCCAACCTATTGTGTGTAACCCCTAATGTCACCTAGAGACCCCAAAGAAGCTGATGAAGCAGATATCTGCTTCATCAGCTTCTGCTGGCTCTAGGAGCCAGAGAATGCGCACAGGGATACCGGACGTGATGTAATGCGCACCACTTCCAGGTCCAGTGATCAGAGGAGAGATCAGCGGCTAGAAGCCTGGTGGCAGAGGGGCACGGCACGGCACCGTACAAGTGATCTGGTGTCTGTACAGACTCCGGATCGCATGTATTTAAACAGCAATCATCTGCTGTTCAAAACGGTACCAGCAGCCGTGTTCTTGGTATAACCACTTCCAGCGGATGATGTACATTTACGCGAACCCACTAGAAGTGGTTAATTACTGTACTACAAGACAGAGTCTCACAAACACGCCTGCACACACACAAATCTTTTTCAAATGTGAAACCCTTCCATTACCCCCTTCCCTTTTGCACAAACATAGAGATAACACTTTCTACAGGAGGTCAGGGTTAGTTGTTGTAACATACATACAAGTGTATAGAGTGCAGTGGTGTAAACTATATATATATATACACAGAGGATCTACAGATCTACAGCCAGTACTCTCAGAAGACCCCATATTCTTCAGTTTAAGGGCTCGGTAGCCCACTTTTATTCAAAACAAAGTTCATATATCCATCTTGAATACCCTCGCAGGGGTTGTTCAAAATAACATTCGTACAAGGCTTCAAAACAGCACAATAGCAGCCTCCTGGCTTCCACTTTAAACCTTAGCACTTCCTACCCACTGGTCCTCTTTGAAGTGCTGTCCCACACTGGTACTGGTGGCCCCTCAGGCTCACGGCTCTCCTAGCCTCACCGGTTATCTCACAGCCTCCCTGGCTGTCTTAGTGTGCCTCCAGCACACTCACCACCTGACTCCTCCCTGACTTCTGGGGGCGTTCTCCTGACACCTAAACACGGTCTGTTCCTCTTTCCCAGCAGGAGCTAATTTCCCCTGCCAGCATCCTTTTCTTAATGGCTGTGCACACCTGTGCAATTAGCGAGTGCTGGCCACTGCTAAAGCCTGGATCTAGGCCTGGGGATCTCATCTTCCCTCCTGGATCACCATTAAACATCCCAGTTCCAGGATCCAAAACGTAATCCCCACAAAACCTCACGTCCTTAAATGTCTCGGCCCATCTGGCTGAGAGTCCCAGGTGATCATAACACCCAATTCTACAGTGGGATTGCCACACAATATATATATATATACACACACACACAGAGTACAGGAATTAGCAGAGTGGGTCAGTGTAAGTCATTGGCGTCAGTAGAATAGTGCCCTCAGTATATTTGTGTAAGGAGTGCAGTGCCCCGATTATATTTGTGGTCAGTCAAAGCATAATAAGTAATTGTTCAGTGGCTTACTAACCTGAGGACAGCGATGATCTGGGTCCTTTGCTGCCACCTCTGCTACTGCTAATGATGTCTCCCCCAAAACTAGACAAATGCTGCTGTGCAGATCTTCCATAGCTAGATCTTGTACTGGGTCCAAACCAGTAGATTATTTTTTTATCAAGGATACTAACTTGATGAGTTCAGATTATAGCACTTTGGTTCCTAAATTAAGATCTACAGTATGTTTGGCATTGACCTATTCCACTGTGACAAGGTTGAAACACAACCTGCCTCACAAAACATCACTAAATATAAATTGTGTTGTGATGTATAACAATTCTAAAAACATGCATGGTTGAATATGTAAAGGTCTAAGTGTACCTGTCACCTGTAAAGAAAGGGATGTAGGATGGACTGAAGACCACCTCTGTGTAAAATATATATTTCCTAACCGGTAATTTTATAGAAGAAGACTGTCATCTGTTATTTTCCTATCTCCCTGCCTAAAATGACAACTGACATAGACAAACTAGCTATACAGCAAAGTTATATAAATGTCAAACACTTCATTTGGCTGGGTGTTATTACTAGCCTAGTTCTGAATTTTATTAGTAGCTCTTTAGGGATTCTAGAGGTTCATCTGTAAGTGAGCTATATTTAACAACAGATAATAATGTTGCCAGACTCATATACTGCTAGAAATGGGATTTACTGACTTTCAGGAGAACATTTCAAATTTCTTGTTTACATTTATAGATTTCTGACATCTAAAATAGCAGTAATAGGTTTATTAAATGACTGTGCACACTGCAGTAGTATGGTATAATCCAGAGCAACTAGAAAGTATCTGTTGTCTTTGGACTATATACTTTAAGTGGCTGAAAGCTAAATTGTGGTTGCTAGGTTGGTTGTTTGTTCTGCATCATATTAATTGAATTATATTATGATAAATAACCTATAGTGCTGTTAATAAAATGACATGGGGTGTCATTTCTGTCAGGCAATGGAGAGTGAGCCTTAAAGTGAAGTGTTAGATACCGGAAAGTGGCTATGATACTCCTGATGTGTGGGCATATTGTCTTACTGCGGGTGCTTGTCATAATCTTCAAAATAATCCAAGTATCTCTGTGGAGACCCTGAATTTCAGGCTGTATATTGGACTTCCACCCAAAACTGCAATAAGCCCTTCCTACTTCTCGCATTAAAACAGACATCTTGGCAAAAAGCAAAATACATAACTGAAATACATATTTAGGATGTTGTCCTTCCAAATGATTTGCAATTCTTGTTTACATTTAAAAATATATTTACTGACTTTTTTTATAAATACATAGCTGGATTCATTGGTATTTTGTCTTTATACCTGCTGGGAGTTTCTGCTTAAGTTCTGCCCCATCCATTCTAATGCCAGAGTCACTAAGGGGTGTATTTAAAAACAATTTGCAGAGCCATTCGTCCTATAACATTGTAATAACATGAATTCTGTACAAATGAAGGCAAACATTAGCATACTTTCTTTTTCACGTTAAATCTAATATCAAGGGAATACAACGTTATGGTCTCTAGAGGGAGCTGTGGGGCATAGGAAATACAATTCCAAAGCTTCTTGGCTCCATCTAGTGGCCATAATACAGTATTTTCTAACAATTACATTCGTCCTGCTCAAGAAAACATTTGATTTTGCCCTATTTGCACAGAACTAATGTAAATGTCAATTTTGCAGCATTAATGGCTCTGCGAACCTTTTATAAATACACCCCTAAGATTCAGGCATTAGACTTTGGAGGGTGATGAGCCAGGAGAGGGAAGAAGCATAATGCCAACTTGGGCAAAAATGTAAGCCCTTTTTGTAGCCTACTGTAGGCTTCAAATTCAGAGTCTTCACAGGGACACAGTAACTGATTTACAGGTTTTCTGTAGTTGCTTGTACTTCAGCAGTATTGATATCTTAGCCAACAGCTATGACTTGATGGGTTTAATTGTAAAAATTAGGGATGCACCAATACTTTTCAGATACCAGTGCTGATACTTGGCATTTTCATGAGAACTACCAGGGTTGCAGCTGGGACCTGGCTCTGGCGCTCCACCTCTGTACTGAAATCATTTGTCTGTATTGTAAGTACTTGGGCAAGTATCAGTACTTGTACTTGTAAAACTGGTATCGGTGCATCCCTTTATTTATATTTATACAAAAAAAATCATACATTAAAACAGATGTACAAATCCCAGGAGCTCCGTGTGCTCCTTACAACTGACAGCTGCCTCCTAACTTTAGAATTTTTCTCTAGTCTAGTCTTGGAGCTCAAAAAGTATCTGTACTTGTACTTCTCCTTGTACCGAGTACAGTACTTGATATCGGTGCATCCCTAGTAAAAATGAAGGTAAAATTAAAGTGACACTAAGCTCAGGGATTAAATCTTAAAAATGCATTCAAATACTTTAATTATTAACAAATATGCAGCTTATTTGTGCATCCCTCAGCTGTAGATCCTCATATCATCTCTGAATTGGCGATGATGCTCTTCTCCCTTCTGGAGGGTGGCTACTTTTTTTCCGCATGGTCTGTGTGTGTGTTGTAAACCATAAGATACAGTTTGGTAGATACTTTTGGAACTTAAATTCATTCTTAAGAATTAACTCCTGAGTTTAGTGTCACTTTAAGTGATCTGATTGGTTGCAGTTGCAGGCAGTATTTCCTCTGGGTTTCATGAATGAATCTTAAATCATATTTTTTTTTTTTAATGAAAATGTTAAATTAGGCAAGCCACAGAATCATGGGGAAAATGCTTGTTTTTTCCCAAAGATTACATCAAAGGGAAAATAAATCTTGTACACATAGCTTATCACTAAATTATTTTATAGCAATGGTTATTTTTAATACATTATCAGACATAAAAGAACATAGCGGGTAAAATGGATAAAAGATCTCAGCAGTAAGTTAGCTGAAACGTTTTCATAATTGGACGACTTTGACAGATAACCCAGTTATAAAGTGCTGTGTGAAATCAAGAATGTGGTGAGATTTCAGTGCATTTTAATCAATTCCAAAACACAAACTGCTATCTAGTGGGTTTCCTAACTTGAATCTCAGTGAAGACATCAGTTTTCAGACTCTATGCTGCAAAATTACTCTTTAACCATTTGTCAGTGCTAAGTGATCTGCTGCATATTCAAATTAAACCATGAAATCATGTGCATAAATAATAGACATTCATAATGAGGGTTATTTTTACTATATGCAATTTGCAGGTGAATTCATTTGGGCAGAAGGATAACGGTCCAACACCACGACACATCACACTTCATTAATTTATTTTACTTTTATTTGCATATGTTTAGCTTGTTAGTCTGCTAATGGACAGGAGTCACAAGCCTCCTCTTGTTATATTAGAGTTTTTTTTACAAATGTATAATATCTATGCATTGTGATGCTTGTGTAATGGTGTATGTGATATGGGTGGTTTCAACCGTGACTATTTTGAATTATCAGTAGAGGAACTATACCTATGAGACAAGCAATACCAAACCTTGATCAATAAAAGAAAATGATGTGTGTGTTTGCTAATACAGATGCAGATGCTAATGCAGATCTTCTATGAGTAACATGACTTGCTAAGTTTCTCCATTACCATATCACTGTGGAAGTAAAGAGCATGGTGTACTTTGAGAACAAAGAATAGAAATAAAAAGGACAGCTTCACTCCACTCATTTGCATGAACATACAATGAACTGTCTTAGCTGAACTCTGAGGGGTGCACCTCCTAAACTTCTGTTCTGTCAGCCCCAACCTGCTTCTACATATAACATGGGAAATAAGGATCAGCTTAGATTCAAGCTGAACCTGGTCTGATCCTGAGCTCATTCGAATTCAGAAGTGCCATGGGCCAGCTGCGCAAACAGCTGTGGGTGTTGCATCCCCCACCCCGCAGCTCCACATAAAGGGGCAGGATGCATGTGCTGACATCATTGACCTTACATGGCCACTCCTTCCGGGTCCAGAAGAGCTCAGGTTCAGTCCAAACCTGTGCTCATCCCTAATGGGAAACTGCACATCGCTAACAAACAAGGATGCTGAATGAAACTCCTGCTGAAAGAGCATCCTGACTATAACCACTACCAGGTACATTTTTTATGTACTGGCAACACTGTACCTATCCACTTATGAGTGCATATTCTTTTTTCCTCTCTTTGCTTATCTATGATAGATGTATACTAATTATGCCTGAACCTGACTCATCCGTTTAACTTTTACAGAGCCCCAGAGTTGTTTACATTCTTCTTAAAGTGTATGTAAGCCCCTCTTTTAATGTTGGATAGAGAAAAATTTATTTTAACCTCTGCCAGGTTTTTATTCTTGTCCCGGTGCCTGCTGGGGGTATTTACCCTCTTAGTTTGTGCTGGTGACAAGTGGTGGGAAATCCAATATTGTACAGTTGTTATCACAACAGAGATGAAAGGGAAATCTTCTAATAAGGGTATCTGTTTTGGTGACTCTGTCTAAGAGGGGAATTTCCCTCTCTAAAATTCTGGCTTGCTTGAAAGCATTACTAGCTGATCTCTGTATATACACTATATTGCCAAAAGTATTGGGACACCCCTCCAAATCATTTGATTCAGGTGTTCAAATCACCTCCATGGCCACAGGTGTGTAAAATCAAGCATCTAGGCATGCAGACTGCTTCTACAATAATTTGTGAAAGAATGAGTTGCTCTCAGGAGCTCAGTGAATTCAAGCGTGGTACCGTGATAGGTTGCCTTCTGTGCAATAAGTCCATCCGTGAAATTTCCTTGCTACTAAATATTCCACGGTCAACTGTTAGTGGTATTATAACAAAGTGGAAGCAACTGGAAACAACAGCAACTCAGCCACTAAGTGGTAGGCCAGGTAAAATGTCAGAGTGGGGTCAGCACATGCTGAAGCACACAGTGCGCAGAAATCGCCAACTGTCTGCAGAGTCAATAGCTACCGACCTCCAAACTCATGTGGCCTCTAGATTGGCACAACAACAGCGCGTAGAGAGCTTCATCAAATGGGTTTCCATGGCCGAGCAGCTGCATCCAAGTCTTACATCCCCAAATGCAATGCAAAGTGTCGGATGCAGTGATGTGAATCACGCCACCACTGGACTGTAGGGAAGTGGAGACATGTTCTCTGGAGTGACGAATCATGCTTTTCTGTCTGTCAATCCGATGGATGTCGTGTCTGGGTTTCAGAGGTTGCCAGAAGAACGGTACTTGCCTGACTTCATTGTGCCAAGTGTAAAGTTTGGTGGAGGGGGATTATGGTGTGGGTTTATTTTTCATGGGTTTGGCTTGACAACTTAGTTCCAGTGCAGGGAACTCTTAAGGCATCAGCATACCAAGACATTTTGGACGATTTCATGCTCCCAACTTTGTGGGAACCGTTTGGGGATGGCCCCTTCCTGTTCCAACATGACTGTGCACCAGTGCACAAAGCAAGGTCCATAAAGACATGGATTAGTGAGCTTTGGGTGGAGGAACTTGACTGGCCTGCACAGAGTCCTGACCTCAACCTAATAGAACACCTTTGGGATGAATTAGAGCAGAGACTGCGAGCCAGACCTTCTCGTCCAACATCAGTACCTGACCTCACAAATGCGCTTCTGCAAGAATGGTCAAACATTCCCATAGACACACTCCTAAATCTTCTGGACAGCCTTCCCAGAAGCGTTGAAGCTGTTATAGCTGCAAAGGGTGAGCCAACTCAATATTGAACCCTAAGGACTAAGACTGGGATGCCATTAAAATTTATGTGTGTGTAAAGGCAGGCGTTCCAATACGTTTGGCAATATAGTGTATGTAGTATGTTTTATACAGTAGTATGCATACCTATTTTCCTTATGTGTAGCTCTCTCTCAAGCAGAAAGCACTGAATCCTTCTAGGGCAGGTAATTTAAGAATTGCAGGTAAAAGCACATTAAATCAAATATTTTAAATGATTTCTTGAAGCGTTTTTCTATTTCATTATGCAGTGTGCCTTTAAACTCTCCAGGAAGAGTCAATTCCCTAATAGCCTCCTCACCCCCTGCACTGTCATAGCTCTCTCCTCTTCTGGGAGTGTCAAATTAGTATGTGTGCTGGCCCAGATCTTCCACCCTTCCCTTCCCCTACATAAAAAACATTTTACATAGCTTCAGGTAGAGGGGCAAAGAGAAATACTATAGTGTGTAACTTGAGTAACAGCACTGAGTCTGCTGTGGCTCCTGACATCTCATCCAAGATGGCGGAACCCTAGAGCAGTCTCAGGTCTTTTGATGGTCTACACATTTTTACAGGTAAAAAAACCTGCAAAAAGTAAATAGAATACACATCTCACGAGAAGATTGTTGTTGATATTAATGGTCTATCTGCAGGGTTTCTTATAGGAACAAATATTAGAATCTATGCCCTTTTGACAAATCGCACTTTGACCAGATGTGTGTCAATTCACATGCACATTTACTACACAGAGATGTAGTATCCTTGTATCTCTCCTCTCATATGCAAACTTTTCTTCTGATTGCTTAGTATGATCTTGAGGAACGTAGTCTACGGTCCGTTGTGCACTGAATAAGATGCCTGCAGTATGCTTTGATTGTATGCTTGTGTATACATTTTGTTTTACAAATCTCCCTAATAATATTTCCCATTTTGTTCTCAGCCTATGCAATTTTGATGATTGCACAACTGCACACAATAGGAAGCTAATAAGTTACTTTGTAATGTTTAACGCCACTGGACTTTGATATCTTTGCTCTGTGATATTGTACTACATTTTAAAAATGAAAACGCACAAGAACTTTGGATGCATTAAGATCCATTATTAAAAAGACAATGCAATTTGTTCAAAATACATTTCCCAAAATGGCTATAGCATTTCTGATGTAAGCCATTTTCTCCTGATCTAAAATAGCTCAAATATTCCACCATATGTAATGTATCTTGAGAAAAAAAAAGGAAGGATGACTTTAAAAACTAAACAGGGATGGTTCATGTTTTTTCATGGTTTTATAGGGCTTTATTATATTAAATGTGTACTGATATTGCTAGCAGATTTTAAGAAGTTTATTATTCCATAAAAAAAAAGAGAAATAAGTGTATCTGGAATTTCAAAAAAAGTATATTCTTGTACAGATATAATAAACCTGGAAAATTCAGACTGAACATAAAATAAAAAGATATATAAGTAGTGTTTGCTAACAATAAAAGCTGCATATCAAAATTATCAACAGACCATTAATGACTAAAGTTAATTGCAAATCTAGACTTTTCCTGTAGAAGCGGAGTGTAGAAGCGGAGCCTTATCTCACTCCTCCCATGTCCCATGTCTTCCTATTGGATAGTGAGCCAGTGCTGAACCTTTCCAAGTGAATTATGGGCTAAAGCTCAAATGTGGGGTTTAGGAAGGACCTTACATCACATAACCTATTTTGTTTTTATAGTTTCCACCATGTCCATCCAGAGGCAATAATGAGAAAAGATTCTTAGTTGGCATTGCCTTACTAACGACAGATTTGTAGATCCTCAAATCATCTTGGAATTGGTGCTGAAATTTCCCTTCCTTTTGGAGGGGTGGCTACTTTTGTTCCCCATGGTCCCTGTGTGTGTTGTAAAGTAGCCACCACTCCAAGCTCACTCCCGTGACAGATTATAACTTCAATACAAATTAGTTAACTAAATGTGAGATTGTAAGTAACAATTTACTGCTGCACTTTGAGAACCACACATTTAAAAAAGCCTGATCAACAAAAAATTGAAAAAAACACAAAGCAAAAGGAAAACGCTAAAATACCACCACTGAAACAACAGGCCACCTTTTTCTAAAGAGAAACTCTTTCTAATCCCTCCCTATGCAAAATGTCATCTTTCCCTACAAAAGCTTCCAATTAAATGATGCTATGGTTGGTCTGTGCTTCCCTTTCAAAGTAAGGGAGCTGGCTTAACCAAAAGCTCCTTTACATAGTTGAAAGGCCATGCGGTGCATTATGATTTAGAAAACTTCTCATGGATAAATCATCACATAAATTTGCCTGGACAGCAAACCTCAACCCACAAGATTCACCTTGAACTTATGGTAGCGGCAAACCCGAACCTCATCTCTACTCCCAGCTACATACCATTATATAAAACCTGCCAGCTGTCTCTGGCAGAAAAATTACATTGGATTGAGAACATAAATATGAAGAATTTGAGTTCCAGCACTTGCTGGTCACAAGCAGCCTTGGTAGCTTCATGCTTACCAAATGCTTGCCCGCAAATTGTCCAGCCATCTTCATTAGTTTCACAGACAAAATCCTTACTAAAACTCTGCATCCCACTATCCCATCAGTTCAGTTTTTTTCTGATGGTAATACTAAAATGCATGTATAATACAGCACAAATAACTATAAATGTTGTGAATAATTGTGAAAACAGCAGAATGGTATTTTCTGTATTATAATATAACAGCCCTGCATCATTGGCTTACCTGGTCTCTATATTGAAATGCTGAACATAGTAGTTTCTTTTCATTTTCATAATCCATGTACTTCATGTTAGGTAAACAGAAGAAACAACTGTGCATATATGCAAAATTGTACAGTCTTGATTCCTGAGCCAATATCCATCTCCAGGAATATACATTCATGTAAGTAATGTGAAAATCAGGAAATACATTTTCCAGAGGGAGCAGAAGTTTTTGAAAATTGTTTAATGTGAAGCTAAAGAGGAGGACTGGATAGATCAGGATCAGGAAACCTTATGACATCAATTTCCCAAGGTGCATCAGAAGGCAGGGAGGTTCCCAGGATGCTTTTTTACAAGTAATTGCTAGGAATGTTATTGTTCACCCAATCCCAAAAAAAGCCCTTAACTTACCTGAATCCATTATCATGTAGCCCTTGCTGGTGCATGTCCAGGAGTGGAAGAGCTGTAGTTTGTGGCCATGCTAACTGGACTCATTGTGATTTGATTATGCTGCTGCAGTCTTCTGAGAGAAGTTGTACCCCAGCATTGGGCAGCCATAAGGAAGTGTCAGCGTCACCCAGACAGCATTGTGGGCATCTGAAGTAGCACCCCCTACTCTGCAGTCTAGAAAATTGATGACTCAGAACTTGGAATGTTAAGTGATCAAAATTTAGATACATAAAAATGCTGTTTTTATTATTTATTTATTTTTAACTTTTTTTTGCTGCATAGGAGGAGTTAGAGATATTAATTGGGGTGAGAACTTGATCCCTAGCAGGAGCAAAGCTTTAACTAGAAAGTCATCTTAAACTGGGATCAGCACTAAAGCCAATATGAGTTTGTGCCAAAAACAAAGCCAGGTGGCTAGGCGATAAATGTAACCAGCATGTTATATACATATACAGAGTCTGTCACTATACATTTTAAAACATTCTACACGGCACACATTCTATTGTGTTGAGTATTTCACTTTTGCTATTCCCAATGCACTTCTTTTATCGTGTCACATCAATACTTCAACCTCTTAGACAAGATAACTGGACAAACTCTTCTAGGCCAAATTAATATCAATATCTGATACTTGCTATATGATGGGAACAGGGATAGATGACACATTACTGGATTAGGAATCAAAAAATATAACAAGGATGGAAGTCAGGTTTGCCTGACACAAAGTGGATTGACATGATTAATGTCTAAAAGAGAATACCCAAGACTGGCCCTGCAGTGAGCTGGTGGGATATGCAGTATAACTTTTTGAGCAGAGCATCTGTCATGCCATCACTAAAAGAAAAAGAAGGGAAACGTAGAACACCATTGCCCTAAGTAGGAGAGCAAAAGACAGATAATGTGAAACATTGCCTGTAGGAGTGTCCCTCGATGGGAACACTTCTCGCATGATACAGTATTGCATACCCAGCGGAACCTATCTCTCTGCACTCTGGGATTACAAAATAGAACAAGAGCAATCACTTAAATCTTAGACAAATCTACTAGATACAAGAAATGTTGTGCCTTTCTAGACATCAAACAATTCACTTTGTATATCAGTCCCCAGGGACCTAGTAATGACACTTACAAATAGACTAGCAATATCGTCAATTTAAAAAAAAATGAAAATGCATTAAGGCATTTCTATATAGGGAAAATGCTATTTTCAAAGGAAATTGAGACATCTGTACATTGTAACACATTGTAGTTCTTTGACACAACTAATCTGAAAGGCTCACAATGTCCAAACAAGAAAATCTGTTGATGCAAAAGAGACAGGAGAGCATGTATGTTTTACAAGCTTTAAAAAAAGCAATGCAAAAAATGTATTGATTATTTAAAAAAAAAAGACACAGGAACACTACTGACTTGTAAGTACCGTATTTTGCGGTCTATGAGACGCTCCGGACGATAGGACGCATGGCTTCTGTGACAGAAATTCTATGACAGAAATTCTGTCACAGAAGCTGCAGTTAGTGACTGCTGAGACAGGTGGCACTGTCTCAGTAATCACACAGAGCAGACGAAGAACGACATTCTTCGTCTGCTCAATGGGCTCTATGGTGAGCTCCTATAGGGGACCGTGACGGGTCACGGTCCCCCAGAGGAACGGGGGACCCAGAAAACCACAGCGGGGGGCGGACACGATCGCCAATGTCGCCGCCGCTTGATTTAATACAAGGGATCTAATTAGATCCCTTGTATTAAACGAACAGCGGCTTCCACTGTACATTCAGCTCTGCTTGTCAGGAGCAGGGCTGAATGTACAAAAAGAAACTACTCGCCCGGCGCCCGAAACTGCATGTCCCGCGCGTCGGGCGATAGGTATTCGCTCCATAAGACGCAGGCACATTTTCCCCCTCCTTTTGGGGGAAAAAAAGTGCGTCTTATGGAGCGAAAAATACGGTATATCTTTTTAAAGACACTGTCATGATACTGACGATATGAGGTATAGGGGTTACAGTAAAGTGCTTCATTTTAGGTTTCTGATATAGCTTGCTGTACTGAAACACTCCTAAAAGTGTCACTGTCAAAGCATGTCTTTAAAAAATATGTCAAGGCAACTGGACTTGCTGTATTTTTCTTGAAGACGTTTTACTAGACATCCAACCAGCTTTCTCAATTCAGAATGACTTGTACAAAAAATTATCTGGGAATAAATATGGTTAATGTCACTCCAATCCACATAATCTGTTAGTGGCAACCAGGTGTTGATTGCATTTGCATAATTGGAGTCTAGTAGTGTTATTTAACCAGCCAGCCGCCTCCCGCCCCATAACAAAGTGAGCCAGCTGGAATGTAATCCAGTATGTGTCGGCATCGATAAGACCAGAACATACTGGAGCTGGTGTGAACTAGCCCTAAGTGAATTAAATATTTCTTTATTGATTTCACATTTCACAGATCACAGAAATATCAACAGAAACAATTCATACACTCAACACTTAACATAATACATATATGATTTATTGTCCCAGTCATACCATTTCCTCTACATAATTACTACCATATAACATATGGACAAGACATACCATTTATACCTTTCTTCCTCGCTCCCCCCCCCACCCCCCCCCCACCCATTCATACATTTGC
>NW_017306371.1:859342-861724 GCF_000935625.1 Nanorana parkeri | reverse complement strand
TAAAAAGGGAGTTAAATCGACAAAGAGTTTACTTGATAGATCGAAGTCTACATATAGTATTTCCCCTTTTCCTTCCCTTTTACGTTCCCACTCCTTCCCCCTTCTATTTCCTCTTCTTTCACCCTCCTCCTCCCAGTCTTTATAAGTATCTAAGAATCTCTGGTTCATATAGTCCCTCCAGGGGCTCCACCTCTAGCTAAATGTTGTATATCTATTATGTAAGCGAGATGTGAGTTCTTCAAATCGCATGACATTATTAAGTTCTTCCACCCATTCTGATATCTGAGGGGGGCTAGTTGACTTCCAGTGTCTTGGTATTACTGCCCTTGTAATGCAGGCGATCGCACTGTGGGCGAGGGGCCTGCCTGCGGAGCCTGGCTGCGGTGCCATTGACTTCAATGCACCACCACGCCCCCCCCGCCCCTGAATGCAGGTGTTTTTTCGTTGGTAGATCTCAATGAGCTCGTCATTTGAAAAGTAGATCTCCAGACGAAAAATAGTGGACGCCCCTGGTGTAGAAACAACAGAGCAACCTCAGATGTCTCCAGGCCATGGAGACCTGTCAGCTCTTGAGCAATCTCCAGGATTACTTTCCAGTAAGTTCTTATCGACTGGCACGACCACCAGATGTGTAACATCCTCCCATCTTCCCCAGAACACCTCCAACATAGCTTAGACTTTTTAGGGTTGATCTTGTGTAAGTTAAGTGGACATCTGTACCATCTTGTTAATACTTTAAAATTTCTTTCCTGGGTAAGGGCTGAGATACTTGATTTAAAGGTTAGGTAGAAGATCTTCTTCCACTCATTCTCTGTTAATGCGTGTTCCAGCTCTCGTTCCCACGCTTTAGTATAATAGGGCAGTGTTGGATACATCTGGTTTAATAATAGATTGTATAGCTTAGACACCATGTGTTTATCGCCCACCTTTTTTAAACAAATCTTCTCAAAAGGGGTTAGGTCTCGTACTGGAGCTGGTGTGAACTAGCCCTAAGTGGCTCTGAGATGATAAACTTAAACTCCTAGTGTAGTAAAACACCTGCCTTGTTTGTGTTTCCACATTTTAGCCTATTCTTCCTGGTCACATTTACATACTGTCCTGGTGCTGGACAATTATTTTTCCCTAACCATGCCTAAGGTTATATCTCTAATATTTTTATTTTTTAAATGAGCATATGTGGATACCTTGTAGTGCACTTAGTGTGAGACCATGTGGTGTTTTGTTTTTGCCCAAATTAATGTGCAAGTATGCTGTGGGAAAAGCTCTCCCAGCACAAAGCAGTTTATGGCCTAACTGGTGTATGCCTACATTTTATTTTATCCATAGGAAGGTTGTGCAACCCATTATTGCAGCGAAACTGGACCTCATCCCTAGTGCAAAGCAGTCACCGTGTATAACAAGCAGGCATACATCTCCTTTTTATGATGCTGCTATAGTTTCTAAATGCCCCAGCATCCCCTGTAGCTAATTAACCCTGTAGATCACCAGATTTACTTAACAGAATTACAATCTTCCGTCTATGCCCATGGCTCTTAGCTTGTGAAGTAAGCGTTTATGAGGTACCATATCAAAAGCCTTAGCGAAATCCAAAGCCTTAGCGAAATCCAAAAGCCTTAGCGAAATCCAAATCCATTTGGCAAGGAAGGCATTCATATTCATGTATTTGGACTGCATAGTGCTTGATACATATAAGCTGGGTTGTTTTTAGTGAGGAGGTAAGTTTTATTGTGCACACTCACACTCATTATGCACCCACGGACAGCTCTATTCCAATTGATAAAAGACTACTAATGCTGTTGTTTTGCCACATGACGTTTAAGCACCAATAAATTGTCCATGGGTACGTAAAGTTTATGTCAAGGCAAAACAAATACATACACATCTGCCCATGTTTTATCCCTTTAAATACAAATACCTGTGTATCTTCCAGAAATGCACTCAGCTTTTAGTTTACTATTGTGGGCCGATAACATGCTTAAATTACATATTTAGGGAGCACAGACACTTTATATGTAGTCACCAAATGGTAACTTGTACAAGTACCTCTGTGTCCAAATCTTTGCAATCTGGGATGAAATGGGGTTTGCCAACCTCCTGATGTTGGAGAGAAGCTAAAATCTGTTCTTGCAATTTATGGCTGGGATTGGATGGTCCTGAGCCATATGGAAAGATATTTAAAAATGCAAATATGTAAAGGTACCTTCCAGTGTCTGCCATTAACTTATTTCTATCAAAGGCTTGCTTTATCCCCTAACCCACAATCTCTGTTGAATCATATTTTCACCACTTCCTTATATTCTAAGCTCTAAAATGAACCATCACCCAAGTCGTAACTCTTCCTTAAGCCTAACCCCCTTTTCAGTGGCGTAACAACCGGGGGGG
>NW_017306371.1:814931-858556 GCF_000935625.1 Nanorana parkeri | reverse complement strand
TTTTTTTTTTTAATACTACTCACCTGATTCCTGGATCCAACAAGTGCAGCCTCCCGTCTCCCACGTTAGAAGTTGCATACAGCGTGTGCTGGTTACTACTTAAACCGGTGCGCGCAGTGTGCAGCTTCTGAGAAGATACGCTATTATTAGTGCAGCTGGAGCTATGCAAAATGCACTTATCCGATAGCATGGACTAGAAATGATCTTTAAAGATATACTTACTGTATTTTTCCATGTATATTGATTTCTGAATTTTGGGTAAGAAAAGTTGGGGGCGTCTTATACATCGGGGCGTCTTATAGACGGAAAAATACGGTAATTCACTAAAGTGTAAAACAGTATGTTAGAAACGACTTTATTCTGGTACTGCCCACCCTACCAGTACATAGCAAACCTATATTCATTATATCTTCAAAGGCTTTCTCCAACTAAATATATTTTAAAAATATCCTTTGTTTAATGCAAGTAATTTTCAGATGCAGGTTTTTGATTTAAGAAGATTTGCAAACAAAATTAATTACCTTTCTGAAAGTGCTTTGCTGCTAGATCGTCTGAAATCCTTTATAAATACCCATGCTTTGATTTTAAGCCTCTGCTCATTGTCCATGGAAACAGTAGACATGGTGTTCCAGCTGCATCTATAGGTACCACACGCTTAATGCTGCTCAAATCTCAGAACACAAATCTTCCTTAAAGTGAACCTGTACTTTTCCCATGCAGAACAAATCAACAAATCCACTTAACATCCTCCTTACCCATCAGCACATACTAACCTAAACCTTTGCTCTTTGCCCCTTAGTTCAGCTGGCATTAGTGAAGAGAGGCTATCCAGTTAAGCCCTAGTTTGCAAGATGGAGCTTATATAGGACTGATGACTCTATCCCTGCCCTGTGTGACAGCACTGGGCCAATCAAAAATTACTAGCATTCGTACATAGGAGAAAAGGTAGAGAGTCATAGGGGGTGATTTACTAACCTAAACACACACACACACCAGGTGTGTGTGATTTTTACACAGCAAAACGTATTTATCAACCAAAAAGTCTCTAAAAGCATATTTCCACTAATGCCATATATGGAAAAATCATGCACATGATGCATATATAATGCTGCTTCACAGTTTAGACAAAAATGGTTAGCTCATGCATTTACATTCCTGCATTCATCAACGCAAGCAACATAACATAGAGCTAATTTACACCACATTACCTTGCAATTCATTGCAGGGCTTTGCACAACACACCTGCTGGGTGTGTACACACTACAAAGGTGTTTCGATTCCTCCCATAGATCATGCTGGGAGGGAACACACTACAGAGGTGTATACACGTTCGTGGTGTGTTTAAAAGGTTAGTAAATCAACCCCATATGCTCTCCTATATCTGGAAGTACCAGGGATTTATTTTCACTGGTGCAGCTGGTGGCTGAATGGAATATTGGGGGAGCGAAAAGAAGGTGGTTATGTTCTATTTGTGAGATAAGCAAACTGGCCTTGACTCGGTTTGTTTGGACATTCGCTGCCTCCAGCCAAAAATCCAGGAAAAACATACAAGGAAACCTAACCCAGCAGTGACGTGTGGTACTTCTTGTTTCAGGTGAGGCACTCGCCAGCCTCGCCCCCAGCACGTCCCGACCCTGCCGGACGAAGCCGAGCCACTGCCGGAGAAAGCCCCACCCTGCCAGACGAAGCCCCACCTCCAATTCATCCCCAAGCTAGTGTAAAGGAGATAGGGAGGAGCCTCCCTGTCCCTCACTTGCTCCTCACTGCTGAGGCATCGAGATTGATGGCTTCAGTGAGTTTTTTTTCTTCTTTTTTTTGATTGGACAACTTGGACCAATGGTGCTTTGCCATTGGTCCAAGCCATCAACAGAGTTCACGCCTCTAACAATGAGAAGAGGCTGTGACAGCTTTTGCCTCAATAGTTAGGTTACAAAAGCAGTGGGGAAGCCGGCTGCTGTGTAACCTAACTACCTGTCAAAAGCCGGATATTATCTCCGTGTTTGCAGACGATACAAAAATAGGGAGGGTACTAGAAATGGATGGTGACAATATAACATTGCAGGAGGACCTGGATAAAAAAGGGGAGTGGGCAATACTATGGCAGATGAGGTTTAATGTCGATAAATGCAAAGTAATGTACTTTGGACATAAAAATAAACAAATAGGCTATACAATCATGGGTATGCCGCTAGGGAAGTCAGAAATAGAAAAATATTTGGGGGTCATTGTAGACCACAAACTGAATGGTAGCTTGCAGTGCCAAGCTGCGGTAAACAAAGCTAGCAGGGTCTTGTCCTGTATTAAGAAGGGGATGTATTGCAGGGACAAGTCTATAATTGTGCCTCTATATAGATCGTTGGTTCGGCCACATCTGGAGTACGCGGTCCAGTTTTGGTCGCCGGTACTGAGAAGGGATGTCTTTGAACTGGAGAGAGTCCAGTGGAGGGCAACAAAACTAATTAGGGGAATGGAGGACCAGAGCTATGAGACGAGGCTTCTGACCTTAAACATGTTTACGCTGGAATTAAGGAGATTAAGGGGGTATATGATTTTCATGCACAAGATGTTCAATGGTGACAGCAACATTGGCAACAAACTGTTTGAGATTAACTCCATTACAAAGACTAGAGGCCACCACCTAAAGTTGGTGGAGAAAAAGTTCCAGCACAATGGGCGAAGAGGGTTCTTTACAGTAAGAGCGGTTAAGGTCTGGAACTCACTGCCATCGGCAGTGATTTCAGCCAAGAGTGTAGATTTGTTCAAGAAACGTTTGGACAATTTCTTGAGGGACCGTAACATCCAGGGATACCAGTATCCCTAAGAATGAGATGATGTGTGGACCTATATGGGTTGGACTTGATGGAAGTATGTCTTTATTCAACCCCAAATACTATGTAACTATGTAACTATGGATGCAGCGCTGCCTGTATTTAACAGGCAGCGCTCCGTCCATGCCAGGTTACACAGCGGTGAGGCTTTCCCTGCTGTGTAGCCTGATAGATGCCGATCTGAATGGAGAAAAAGCTGTCAGCTTCAGACTTGAAGCTGACAGCCTTTTCCTCCATTAATACTAGGTGAGGCTCTGCCTCACCTGACTGCACATCCCTGTAACACAGGGCCACCTGTGCCATAGTAAACAAGTATGCTGTGCTACCCACATACATTAGCATAACTAGGTGCTAGCATGCTAGCAGCTGGATCTCACAGCATCATTGGTTGCTAGGACACAGGTGAGTGCACCATATCAACCAATTGTGTTGTGTGGCCCAGGCATCTTCTCATAAGCATTTTGGGGGTTATTAACAAAGCTGCTGAAGCCAGCCGAAGTAAAGTGAGCCGACCGACGGTTGGCTATTCTCCCCGGCTCAGTACGGCTGACTTCAGCCGTACATCGGCAGAAATCAGCCATATATTGGCTCTGTAAGAAAAGAAAAAAACAATTGGGGAGAGCTCTACCCAACTAGCTCCATCCAACTGTTTCCTACTGGCTGGCACCTGCTGGAGTCTTCTAGCAGGTCCTGGCCAATGATTAAAAACTGGGCGGCCCAGTTGTTATTGTTAAATGACAGATCAGCGTCCCCTGGTCATTTGGGGACTCTGATCTGTCATTACCACTGGGCAGAGGCAGCTGTGAGATCACGGCTGGCTCAGCCCAGCTGTCATTTGCGGGGTCGAACGGCCGACCCATTTACCCCACTTCAGCTCAGTCGAATAGCCCATACAGCAGCCCTTCGGTTCGACTAAACTGAAGGGCTCCGGGCGGCCGAAGAGAGCCGAAGGATCAGCCGAACCTACAGCTGGATCCTTTGGCTCTTTAGTGAATAACCCTCTTTGTGTCATGAATTGCAGGAACCAAGACAATCACAAATACCATTAATCTTAAATCTGGCTCCTTACTTTCATTCCAAGCATCATCTTATGCTCTGTGACCTCAGCACATATAAGTAAGCTTGAATAAGTAAGAAAGTACCTTTCAAATAAAAGCTGTAAGAATACATTATTTAAATAAGAATGTCAAACTACCTTCATTTTTTTTCTTGCTTTACATTGAGGACAGCTTTGAGCTTTAAAACCAACAAAGTTATTTTTTATTATATTATTAGTGTAGCTTAAAAACAATGCTTAGGGAGAAAATGTGTGATGCATTCTGAAAAGGTTTAGTTTTAGTTATTTGAGTTATTACAGTTTTAGGTAATTGCCCCTGGAATTTATTTTGTCCCCCATGGAAAACCTTTTGTTTTCAAAACTGACCAATTTTACCATAAAAATATATATATTTATGGACTGAAACTAAAATTCACAATAACATGTATATTCAGGTAATTAAACATTTGTTTCTTATGATATTTTGTAGAAGATATATTGTGGTATATAGTTTTCAGGGAGTGTTGCCATAGTTAATGTATCTACACCGTAGTTGCAGGAAATAACCCTTTGTGCAATGTTTTACTTGTTTAATATTAATCATTTTAGAGGAAGCATTTGTATATACATATCACAATAAAAAGCCATTCAACAAAGAACGACAACATGAAAGCTGGGTAGCACCCCATGGATTGAGAAGTTCTAATATAGGAAAGAACCTATTTTAAAGTAGACTAAGTGGTATGCACTTTATTGCACATTGCAGCCTACACAATTCTCTTATGTAGGTATGCTTTAGGTAGAGAGGGCAATCACATTTCTTATATATAGGTGAACACTCACTAAGGGGTCTATTCACAAAAGGGTGAAGAGTCGGGAGAAGGCAGGAGAAGTGAACAATCTAGGCCAAAATAGCTGAACTGGAAAATGAGCTGAATTGGAGAATTTTTCCAAATCAGCTATGTTGTCCCTGATTGTTCACTTCTCCTGCCTTCTCCCAACTCTTCACCCTTTTGTGAATAGACCACTAAGTGTTCATAAAATATACTAATCAAGAGACCAGAAAGCAAGTAGAAACGTAAGTCACATTCAAAATTAGTTTTAGGTAAATATTAAACACATCTAGTAACATCTGTACACCTCTATATACCAGAGCAATGTTTACATTTGAGCTATGGGCCTGTTTATTCAGCAATATCTTTGTCATTATAAAGTAATACATATATCATTTTTTGGGCCAAACAAGGCTATGTAATGTAACAGAATGGTAAAGTTCAAAGTGTACATATCTGATTTACTTTAGGAGAGCTGTATTCCCCTTATGAGGCTACATTGCAATGCACCCAGGGGGATAAACATTTTGAAAATTGTTTTTATACCATTAAGATAACATTACATCGTGTTGACGAGGGCACAAATTAGCACAATGGCTAAATTTTCACAGGTTTGCCATCAATAAAACTTGGAAGGACATAGTGTTCTTTTTGTGTGAACATTTGATGCTTGTTTGGTAATTGCAAATGTCATCCAGATCATCTGACATCATTCTTGCGCCCTGGACCTTTATTTTTCTGCCCGTTTGCAGTGATCGGAAGCCCACCCCTCACTGCGGTATCCGGAAGCCCGCCCCTAAGCAGGGCGGCTTTCGATGATCGCAAGTACGATCTGCCCGTCCAAGATGGGCAGATCGTACGAGCTTTCAATAAGCTTACGACCATCTCAAGACAAAAGTCTTGCGATGGTCGTAAGGTGTATGGGCACCTTTACAGACTGCTTCTACAAACATTTGTGAACGAATGGGTTGCTTTCAGTGGATTCAAACGTGGTTACGTGATAAGTTGCCATACGTGAAATTTCCTTGCTACTAAATATTCCACTGTCAACTGTTAGTGGTATTATAACAAAGTGGAATCAATGGGGAACAACAGCAACTCAGCCACAAAGGGGTAGGCCACGTAAAATGACAGAGAGGGGTCAGTGCATGCTGAAGCACGCAGAAGTTGCTGGCTGTCTGCAGAGTCAATAGCTACAGACCTCCAAACTTTATGTGGCACAACAACAGTGTATAGAGAGCTTAATGGAATGGGTTTCCATGGCCGAGCAGCTGCATCCAAGCCTTATATCACAAGTGCAATGCAACGCGTGGGATGCAGTGGTGTAAAGCACGCCGCCACTGGACTCTAGAGAAGTGGAGACGTGTTCCCTGGAGTGACGCATCACGCTTCCCTGTCGGGCAATCTGATGTACATGTCTGTGTTTGGCGGTTGCCAGGCGAAGAGTACTTGCCTGACTGCATTGTGCCAAGTGTAAAGTTTGGTGGAAGGGGGATTATGGTGTGGGTTGTTTTTTAGGGGTTGAGCTTGGCCCCTTAGTTTCAGTGAAGGGAACTCTTAAGGCATAAGCATACAAAGATATTTTGGACAATTTCATGCTCCCAACTTTGTGGGAACACTTTGGGGATGTCCCCTTCCTGTTCCAACATGACTGCGCACCAGTGCACAAAGCAAGGTCCATAAAGACATGGATGAGCGAGTTTGGGGTGGAAGAACATGGCTGGCCTGCACAAAGTCCTGACCTCAACCAGATAGAACACCTTTGGGATGAATTAGAGCGGAGACTGCGAGCCAGGCCTTCTCGTCCACCATCAGTATTTGACCTCACTACTGCGGTATCCGGAAGCCCGCCCCTAAGCAGGGCGGCTTTCGATGATCGCAAGTACGATCTGCCCGTCCAAGATGGGCAGATCGTACGAGCTTTCAATAAGCTTACGACCATCTCAAGACAAAAGTCTTGCGATGGTCGTAAGGTGTATGGGCACCTTTACAGACTGCTTCTACAAACATTTGTGAACGAATGGGTTGCTTTCAGTGGATTCAAACGTGGTTACGTGATAAGTTGCCATACGTGAAATTTCCTTGCTACTAAATATTCCACTGTCAACTGTTAGTGGTATTATAACAAAGTGGAATCAATGGGGAACAACAGCAACTCAGCCACAAAGGGGTAGGCCACGTAAAATGACAGAGAGGGGTCAGTGCATGCTGAAGCACGCAGAAGTTGCTGGCTGTCTGCAGAGTCAATAGCTACAGACCTCCAAACTTTATGTGGCACAACAACAGTGTATAGAGAGCTTAATGGAATGGGTTTCCATGGCCGAGCAGCTGCATCCAAGCCTTATATCACAAGTGCAATGCAACGCGTGGGATGCAGTGGTGTAAAGCACGCCGCCACTGGACTCTAGAGAAGTGGAGACGTGTTCCCTGGAGTGACGCATCACGCTTCCCTGTCGGGCAATCTGATGTACATGTCTGTGTTTGGCGGTTGCCAGGCGAAGAGTACTTGCCTGACTGCATTGTGCCAAGTGTAAAGTTTGGTGGAAGGGGGATTATGGTGTGGGTTGTTTTTTAGGGGTTGAGCTTGGCCCCTTAGTTTCAGTGAAGGGAACTCTTAAGGCATAAGCATACAAAGATATTTTGGACAATTTCATGCTCCCAACTTTGTGGGAACACTTTGGGGATGTCCCCTTCCTGTTCCAACATGACTGCGCACCAGTGCACAAAGCAAGGTCCATAAAGACATGGATGAGCGAGTTTGGGGTGGAAGAACATGGCTGGCCTGCACAAAGTCCTGACCTCAACCAGATAGAACACCTTTGGGATGAATTAGAGCGGAGACTGCGAGCCAGGCCTTCTCGTCCACCATCAGTATTTGACCTCACAATTGCACTTCTGGAAGAATGGTCAAACATTCCCATAGATACACTCCTAAATCTTCTGGACAGCCTTCCCAGAAGCGTTGAAGCTGTTATAGCTGCAAAGGGTGGGCCAACTCAATATTGAACCCTAAGGACTAAGTCTGTGATGCCATTAAAGTTCCTGTGCGTGTAAAGGCAGGTGTCCCAATACTTTTGGCAGTATAGTGTGTGTATATATATATACAGTCATGGCCACAAATATTGGCACCCCTGCATGTCAGATAATGCACCACTTTGCGTAGAAAATGGTTGCAACTACAAATGTTTAGGCATTCTCATGTTTATTTATTTTGTTTGTATTGGTATGACACACAGAAAAAAAAGCCAAACTGACACATTCCTCGCAAAACTCCAAAAATGGACTGGACAAAATCATTGGCACCTTCTCCAAATTGCAAGATATAATTGCATTGCAAGTTTTTGTGGAAAAGCATGGACAATCTCAAGGTTACACGTCCATCTCCAGAGATCTTAATGTTCTTTTGTCCACTGCGCAACGTTGTCAAGAAGTTTTCAGCCTATGGCACTGTAGCTAATCTCCCTGGACAAAAGAGAACAATTGATCAAAGATTGCAACTGAGGATTTTTCGAATGGTGGATAAAGACCCTGCATCAACTTCCAGACAAATTCAAGCTGACCTTCAGGCACAGGGTACAACTGTGTCAGTTCACACTCTACATCTCCATCGCCATCTGAATGAAAAGGGACGCTATGGTAGGAGACCCAGGAGGACCCCACTGCTGACACAGAAACATAAAAAAGCCAGATTAGAGTTTGCCAAAACCCTTATGGGAGAATGTGCTGTGGACAGACAAATTACAGGATCTGTAAGCCGACTCTTGCAGCAGTTGGTGTTAAAGTTCATGTAGCTATAATTAAAATGAGAGTTCAGTAAACCTGCATGGGAAAAGCATTTGCTGTACAAAAAGAATATTAGACCACGACTACAGTTTGTCTTTGAACATCTAGACAAACAATATTCTGCAAATGTATGAATCAAAGAAAGTATTCTTTGGCCACAGTAACAGTACATATGTTTGGCACAAACAGAAGACAACATTTCCGGAGAAGAATCTCATACCAATAGTGAAGTATGGTGATGGAAAATCTTATTGAAGCAGAAAAGCAACCCCAAATGATATCTGTGCTGCTTGCAGTCAACAAGCCAGCTATGAATTCTGCATCATATCCAAGTGTGCTTGATGAGAACATAAGACCATCTGCCTAAAAGTTGAAGTTGACCTGGTAGTGGATTTTTCAACACAATAATGATGCAAAGCACAGCAATGGTTCAAAAAGAAGAAATAAAGTATTATTTATTGGCCTAGTCAAAGCCCTTATTGATTCCCATTGACATTTTGTAGTGGGACTTTGAAAGTGGTAGTTCATGCAAGCAAATCCACAATAACCTTGCAACTGAAGGAATTTTGTTTGGAAGAGTGGTCAAATATTGCACCAAGTAGATGTCAGAGACTGGTGGGAAGTTATGCAATGGGGGGGGGGGGGGGACTGTTTTAATAATTAAAAATGTTTGCCTGTTGAAATATGTTGAAAATGTCAACATGCTCAATGCACTTGCTTTTTTTGTCAATGTACTTACTTTTTACATAACTGTATATTGTTTAGACTGCAGCCTGTATGTGCTGTGTTACATTGTGCAGTACAAATTCTGCTCAGAACCCTACATACTGTATATGCCTACTATGGTATAACATATCAAACATACATCAACTTTCAATAAAGCCCTACACTTTACTGAAGATTGTTGAGTGTTGAAGGTAGAACTCTTAACTTTATTTTGTTCTTTGGGTCCATATCCCCCAAAATAAAAAAAAAGATTCTGCCTTAATACTAGACTTATATCATAGTAGTCACATATGTAGGGTTCTGAGGTACATTTCAACGTTGTTAAAAAATATACACTCAAAAATAATTGCAGCTTAGCAGCTCTTAGATGTGGTGGCTGCATTAGTTTACTTTTTTAAGACTCCTTTATTTTCATCTGTAATTGTCCGAGTAACGCACTTCATGTACTTACGTGACAAAACTCACTCCTGTACTGTACCTATGGAGGAACAGTGTTGTCATCCTAGCACAGGAATACAGAAATTAGAAAACCTCTCCGCATCTCCATAACATAGGGGGAGTTGTTCTGTAGGCTAAAGTGGTGAACTGAGCAGTGCTGATAACTAGACATGTGCACTGCCAAAACATGTGTTTAGTTTTGTTTCGTTCTGATACTGATTTTGTGTTATTTTGTTTTTCAGGATTCGGGTGTGAAAGTCAATTCGGATTCGGAATTCGGATGAAATTTGTTAGGGGTAGTTCGTTCGAACGTTCATTTCGTTTTCGTTTCTTATTCATTTCGTTCATTCATTCGCTCATTTGCAGCAAAGTGACATTTGAGGCGTAAAAAATGTTTTTCTCCTTCTCTAATGTCACTTTGCTCCAAAAAACGAACGAACGAATAAGAAACGAAAACGAAATGAACATTCGACAAACTACCGCTAACGAATTTCGAAAACGGAAATTCGGATTCGTTTGCATTCGTTATATCTGTAATTCGGAATTCGGATACATCCGAATGTCCGAATTTCAGAAAATTTGTCCGAATTTCGATTCGGAACTAAATGAATCGCACATGTCTACTGATAACATTGTTTGAGATAATATTGTAAAGTGCACAGGCTCCAGTGCTGGAAACTCACCTTTTGATATTTTGTACTTGTGTTTAGTGAGCATTATGTATCATTTTTGCAAACAAGAATAGCATATCTTGGCTACCCTACTTGTAGACTCAGCATGCATTCCAGGAATGGTAAGCAGAACCCATTATTTTTAGCAACTTGTACAATAGAACCTGCCACAAGTGGTAATGTTTGCTATCGGGTTGTATTGCCTAGCTGCAAAGTCGTCTGCAAAGAAGTTACAAGAAGTTCAGGGATCAGCAGTACTTTCTGGCACAAGTGCTTGGATCACAATGCTGGTTGAACAGAATCATTTGGCAGATAAAACAGTTTACATATTGCTAACATTCTGAGCACAGCTCTAAAGTCCTCCACTAAGGCTTAGGCCTTTAGGTGTGGACCTAGGTCTAACCCTAGATGGTCATTAGCAATCTTCATTTGGTTTATAGCAGCTCTCAAAACACAGAACATTGAAAACTATGCTTCTATGGGATCCTGTATAGATTCCTGTGTGAAATTCTGCAGATGCTTTTAAAATGTAGCTCTACATTGCCCAAGGCAATGAAATGAAACATTTTTAGCTCATGTACATGTATTACTCATGAATCACAATTATACTTATGTATAGAATGTCTAGTGAAGGATTACATTTTTTTTTCCTGTGCTGTTAATTGAAGTATTTGTATATGATAACATTTATCAGACCCCATGCTCATACATCATTAAAGGGCATTAGTCAGTGATATCGACAGCAGAGTATTTAACCATTTTAGAAAATGGACCGATCTATTTCTTAATGTTACCCAGGGACAAGTCTTCAGGTTTTTGACCAAAGGTGAAATTAATCTTACTGCCTGAACTATCAGGTCATTAGTAACTGTCAGAATTCCACTTCATATACAGACAAGGCCTGGCAGGGAGTAACCATTTATCTGGGTGAAGGGTAGTTGAAGCTTCAGCTTCTGTAGCTCCTCTTGGGGAAAGTGTCTTGAAGGAGGTTGCAATGATGAAAAAATGGATGATGTTCAATAATTTAATGTGTGGGTTTTTTATTGATAGAGACAAATTAGGTCTTGTTTTTTATTACTGATTCTTTTATCCATTTTTCCAGATGACGTATTAAGATAACCATCACTGCCACCTTAGATACAGGTATATGTTTTTCTTTTACTTTTCTGATATTCAAAATGCATTGAGGTTTTTATAGTCCATTATCGTGTAGACACACACAGGCTAAAACTACACACACACACTCCAAAACTAGTCTGCCTGCCTTCCATGATGCCCAAGTTCAGTAAAAGCTTAAAGCCACCCATAAACTGTAACCTGGAACAGTCACTCTCTTGGTCCAACAGGTGTGGTTTGCATACTGTATTAGTATTAGTGGTCATTTTAATCTTAGCTTTTACTGAACATTAGCAGCAAACTGGGTAGAAAGGCCTAAAGTAATTTTTTCACTCTAGATCTGCTTTACTACATTTATATATTTATTAATTCTACATATAATATGACATTAATACAATAATACTTTGTCATCTATTGATTGACAATAATTGACACTAAAAGAAAGAATGTTTGTGAATTTTTGTACCAGAATAATATAGCTTTGATAACATAGTTGAGATGAAAATTGAGTATCAGTGACACTGAATTTGGCAACCAATCGGATTAGCTATCAGCCATGTAAAGTAATCAGACTAGTAAAGAGAGCCTCCCTATTCTAGCCATTTTTAAGTCTAATAGCTGAGGGATTGTAGGAAAAAAAACACAGGGTGCTGGGCACTGGCATGGAGGACATTTACCATACAAAAAATTACTGTACAACAAAGAGAGGGTCCCCCTTTTTAATGCGACTTTGAGGGCAACATGGGGAAAACACAATTTTTTCTATTACATGCTTGTGAGATGCCTTTAGTCTGTATGTGGTGTTACGGAACAGTATTCAAGGACACATATTCTGGCATCACATATTTTGCATGTGTAATAGATTTTTTTTTTACTTGTACATTCTTGATTGCCTCAAATACAGCAGCAGCACCCCAATCTGATTAATTTCAACTTTAAAATGGCTGTTCTTTAGGTAGTTCAGGCTGCCACACCAGGTTTTTAATCCCGCATTAATTGGCCTGAAATAACCATTGAAAGTAGAAGCCACAACAGAGCTAAAAGTTGTAGGAAAGTTTACGCTTTAAAAAAAAAAAGCCCTAAATGTCATAGCAATTGGCCATTGGCAAAGTTTTTTTTCCGGAACCCCATGTACTAAGGAGAGTGCTGTAGTAACCATGGATGGTGCCGTGTATCTTCAGATATATAGAAAATGTTACCTGCACACCTATGACTTGTGTCAACAATCCATCTTCTTTATTGATGCAGATTGTCAAATAACAACCTTTCGAGGCTACGCAAGGTCCCCTTCATTAAGTTTTAATATGACAATATGGTCATATTAAAACCTGATAAAGGGGACTCTGCCTGGCCCCGAAACATTGTTATTTGACAGTCTGCATCAATAAAGAAGATGGATTGTTGACACAAGTCTTTTTACATGATCACAGTTTCAGAGGTAAAGACTGGGCAAGTTGTAGCATGAAATAAAAACTAGAGTGTATTATTTCAGAGACAACAGATAAAAAAGTGTATATACTGTATGTCACAGACTATATAGACAGCACTGCAGCAGTTGGAGTAGGTCACATTTTAAAAATGACACACCTCATGCAGCTTCTCAAGACAAATATCCACAATAAAGTTTTACTGTAAAAAAAAATATGTTACTGTAAAAAAGTAGGAATATTGTAGAATGCATACAGAGTATTTTTAACAATCTGTTGTATGTTGCATTAGCAACATCACAAGCATGCAGCTTTTGAAGACAAAAAACAATATATATTATACCTTTTTCCACTGTAAAAATTGCAGAATATTATACAGCTGACTGGACGGTGATAGGTTCAATTACAAGAGGCAAACACCAGATGGAGCGTGCTCCTAACACTTTTCCTGACAATATATGTTTCTTGCCCTGTGAAAACGGGGTTTCCAAGATAGCTTTTTAGCATGGATTTCTGCTTAGTACGCCCAACCGTCGGCATCCATTAAGTATGCAGGCTTTAGCACTGATACTTTTCCTATTCTCTGGGGCGCCGGACAGGTTTTCCACCTGTCCCTAATCTTGTTCATACTGGCCTTGGAGCTCTTGGCCGCTGCCATTCAGGCAAATACATCTATTTGTGGTCATAAATTCGCTGATACGCGGCATAAGGTTATGCTGTACGCCAATGGCATTTTACTCTCTCTTACTTCCATCCATATTTCTTTACCTAGCTTATTCTGCATCGAGAAAGACTTTGAGGCAATCTCGGCCTCCAGGTTAACAAGACTAAATCCAAAGCTTTAAATATAACTTTACCTCCACATCTTCATCAGATCAAATTTAATTACACTTTACATGGCACTCTACGTTACTGGGGATTCAACTGATCCCTTCTTTGGAACTTTTGAGTTTCTGTATGGCTTGGCATTCATTGCCCATTTCCTGGTTTGGCTGGATTCAGACAATAAAGATGTCTTATCTTCCAAAACTTCTTTATTTTTTCAGGATTCTGCCAATCCCCATCCCAAGCTTTATTCTTTGAATCAAGCAATGAAGGATACTTTGATTTATTTGGCAGTCGGGCAGGTCCAGGTTGGGATCCCAGGTTCTCTACTACAGTAAGCTATCCAGGGGATTGAGCGTCCCACACATAAGGAAATATTATAAGGCAGTTCAGATTGCACCTTTAACGGTGCTTCATGTAACCACTGAATTACCCCTGTGGACTATGCTTGACATTGCAGAATGCTCACCCATCCCCATCTATAACCTTCTGTGGATCCCCCCTTCTTTGCGTCCCCAAATACAAGATCATACACTATGGCAGTCTCTTAAACAGTGGGACTCCATCAAATATTAATGTGGCCTTGCTTCCCCGCAACTTCCATTGTAGGGTATTCTGCCACAACCAGTCCTTCCCATCCAGCTGCTTTTCATTACTGCTCGATGTGTTTATGATCTTTTATTTGCTCTGTAAAGGGGAACTCGATGTGTTTATGATCTTTTATTTGCTCTGTGAGGGGAACTCCATATGTTTATGATCTTTTATGATCTTTTACTTAAAAGACAACATACATTTTTTTAGTACTTTCATGTCCAGTGGAAGCTCCCTTCGTCAGAACACTTTCAGTACCTTCAAATCCACAACTACATCTGCAAGCTGCTTTGGCATTGCTCAGGCTGTCCCCGTACCCTTACCACTTTTGAATCCTGATTCTGTTTGGCTCCATTGTCACCAGGCCTTGTTTCTATGCTCTATTCTTCTTTGATTCCTCCGGCTGATCCACCTAAACTTTTGTACATGTGCCAATGGGTGGCTAATTTAGGAGAGTCCCTGGACACTGAATGAGGGAAGATCTGGTCGGGAGTTGCCACATGCTCACCTAATATTATGGCTCAGGACAATGCATAAAATGTAATGTTTCATTGGTATCTGACAGCCGATAAAAACAGTAAATTTGCCCAATCCCTGCATTCGAAAATTTGCTCCCTGCATTCGTTTTAAAGACCTAAGCAATATGTGAGGTTTTGAGTCCTGATAGCTCTCCGCACACTTACCTCTTTGTCTCCTCTCTCTTTTTGCAAATTTTCTTGTCTGTTTCTTAATACTCTGGTATTGTATTTCTCCTTTCTAGTATCCCCTTTCCCTCTTCCTTTTTTTTTGAGTCTGGCACGCATTGAGCGTGACCTTTCCTGTGTTTACTCTTCTCAGGTGGGTCATGTTTTTCCCTTGGGCTAGACTCAGGCTGCTCACATGCGTGTGGGGTTGACCGGGACCAACCTCGGGGAAATTCCCTGTTTCTCCCTCCATGTTAAATATGTTATACTTATTATTCTGATGTGTTTGCCTTTTTTGTTTTAGTATGCTGTTCATTCATTGTTGTTCATTCACTTATGCTTATGGAAAATATTTACTGGTCATCTTTCTTTATGATCTACCTCTCTTTTGAATTGTTATCTTCTGTTTTATCTGTTTCCAAAAAAAACAAAAAACTCTTTGTGAACCAAAACTTTATAATGTTTAGGCTTAATATAGGCTTCAAAAAATGGATGTTAATTCTTTGTTTAGGTTCAATGACAAGGATTTGACAAGAATGCTCTGATCTGCATGCTTGTGGATCAGAGGTTGCACAGAACAATCCAGTCCAGGCTTATTTCAAGTGACAACCCACACTCCAATGTTGGTTTATGAGTTACCTTTAGAGTGTAACTAAACCCCAAACCAGAAATGTAATATATTGCAGCTTACCTTTCCTTATATAAGGTGACCACATTAGTTTCCATATTCAAGGCTTTTTTTTCTTGGTAAGCCATGGCCCTGGGTGTCTATGCTCACTCACTCTACTTTATCTATGAAGAGAGCCATGGTTGCCACCCAGACTGGAATTTAAACAAGCCCCACCTTTTTTCATCTCCAGTACATCATGGGGTGGGGAGATTTGTACTTTACAGAAGAAATATAGGAGTGTTTGTGCTTTCAGGTAATGTAAATTAATTTACAAGGACACTGCATTTATGGCAAGATCAACAAGTATTTTCTGTACTTTTTGAAAATGTTGAAAAATTAAAACTAATGCAGCCATCACATCTAAGAACTGGTAATATATTACATTTTTGTTCTTGAAGTTAGATATCATTTAGATATCTTTGAAATTACCTTAACTAATTAATTACGTTAAATTATATTTAAACATCTTTTTCAATGTTTTCAATCTGCAGCTTTCAATAAAAAAATTGCTGGTGATCCTGCCATGAAGGATCTTGTTCAGATATTTCCTAACACTGTTATAGGGTGATGCTCTATCTCTGTTTCCTTGCATAGCCACTCGACCACACATGATTTCAATAAAGACAACAATTCCAAAACCATGAATGCAGTAATTTATTAAAAAGGCAATTGCACATAATTCATTTATGGTTTACATCTACTTTTAGGCTTGATTCAGCCTATTGTGTTATGGTAATGTTATACATGTTGGTGGTCTGGAGCGCCATTTATTCTGAATGGTAAACCAACGCATGTGCTATACAGTTCACTACCATGCATTGTGTTGCACTGTGCTGCTAAAAATGGTGCATGCGCATTTTGTGGGATCTGGTGTATTGGCTGCCCTAAGGACAATGGGTGGCATACATCAATGCACCAAAAGGCAATGGTGTGAAGGGTATTTAACTAATTTGAATAGCTACTATATTTTATCAACTTTTACAGAATAAATACAAACACATACCATAGTGCTTTTATTTGTATCAGAGTGTCCAATTTATAATTGGCTAAATAATTATCCAAAACAAGATGAAAGCTTAATGGAACTTTCAGTTTGATATTTCTACTTGTCCTAAACTAGAAAACCATATCTGTAAAGAATAAACAATTTTTAACTAGATATGTCTGGGATATAATTATAACATACATTTTGTGACAACTGATGTCCTAATTTACTTTTACAGAGGCTTCTGTTTGGGTAGGTTGTCATTAAATAAAACAAATAATGATTTTGTGTGTCTTTGTTAGAAAAAAAGGGAGACATTTTATCTAGAAAATAATGGCTCTTAGTGGTTTTAATTGGTGGTCAGCATCTCATTAAAATAAAATAAATACAATAATGTAATTTGTTTTCCAATCCAATGATGGATTTTTTAAGTAGTTCAATAGGGCCTCTAAGTTTTTTTTAATCCTTTTGGAAGAATTGACATTCAATGTGGGCTAAAACCTGAAGGCACTTTGATCTCTCTGACTAATTAGATACAGAGAATTCTGTGTTTGTTAAGCAGATCCTATTAGTTGAAGTGTTTACTACAGAGCAAAACTTTTAGCTTACCTTGAAATGAAGTATAATTGCTCCAGTGTTCTTTCGAGTTTATGTACTAATGTGATTCTTTATGAAAACTGTCACAATGAATTAAATAGCATATTGCTGCACTGTCTTTGCCTAATGCTCCGACTTCCATTTTCTTTTTTCAGTCAGGCTTATATTTTATTATTAATTTTGCCTATAGCATAAACACATGAAATGCATCATGAAAATGAGATGAAAACAAACAATAGCTAAAGTCAAATAATAATATATTGGCAAGAAAAGAAAATCAATTGTAATGGTTTCATAAACTTCTAAATATATAAAATAATAATACTTTCTGCCTTTCCACCCTCGGGACATTAAGGCTAAGCAGCATAGGTGATTTTCAATTGCAATATTCCAACATAGAAAATCACTAATGATGGGTAGTTGAATGTAATGGAATGGCTACATGTGCAAAATGTTGTCTTCACTCAAAATAGAAACTAAACCTATTGGATGTCAGTGCAAGAAGAGTTGCAAATAATCGAGCAATAGAAAGGTTCTAAAGAAATGACTTGCACCTGTTCCAAACTGTAAACAGAAGCATTCCAGTTCACTGATTTGTTTCAATTGTTTCCTGAAATTGTTTCTGAAATAACTGGATGTTGCTTTTTAAATGTATACATGCCCTGTCCTTCTAATCAAGATTAGTCCATTTTACTATCCTTAGCTGCAGATGTAATATAATCATGAATCAGTACATGCAATTTTAAACGCAGCTGGTATAAGAATCTAAATCTGTAATCTGCTGCGTTTAAGCCATCTGGAGAGGTAGGCACATCATTTTGAACCAGGCAAGCTCTACTGAGTTCACAGTGGCATCAGCTTAACAAATAGGGACTTGCTGACATGGTCACCAACCTGGTTATGCTGCCTGGCAGGTAAGCCAAGATCCCAAGACAGCTAGACCTACACTTTAATCATATATAAGTGTGCAATCTAAAACCTATGACTTGCATGCATTACAATCTAATTAAATGTTCAATTTAAATCCGCTAAATACATTCAATGTACTTGAAACAAAAGGTGTGTTAAGCCAGATATACATATAATTAATTCATCTATAGGGACTTGCTGACATGGTCACCAACCTGGTTATGCTGTCTGGCAGGTAAGCCAAGACCCCTAGACAGCTAAACCTACACTTTCATCATACTGTATATAATTGTGCAATCTAAAACCTATGGCTCGCATGCATTCAAATCAAATTAAATGTTCAATTTAAATCTGCTAAATACATTCAATGTGCTTTGAAACAAAAGGTGTGTTAAGCCAGGTATACGTATTATGAATTCATCTGGAAGCGGACGGAATTTGAACAGCGGGTGCTGCTGTTGGCAACCTTCCATCCGGCATGAGCCAGTTGGAAAATTCTCGGCCGAATGGAGCTAGCAGCCAATCAGCTTTTATTCTGACATCGGTCGGCAACTGCTGTCAGTATGCAATACACACAGAAGGGGATTCGTTCATCAATACTAGTGAACGTTGATGGACGAATCTGTTATATGTTCTTTGTTCACCCCACAGGTTGTACAAAGAAAATATAAGCATGAATACCTGGCTTTACAGTTTGTTTTATATATAAAGCAGTCACAGTCTGAGTAGAAAAGCCTGTTCCCTGCCAGAATGCTGTGTAGAAGGGTCCTTCCTTTCTGTATGGAAGCAGTGGTCTCTCTATAGAGATCTGACATGTCCCCTGCTGAGGGTGTGTCAAATTGTTGATGCATCCTCAGCAGAGGATGAGTCCAGTGAGTATATTTTCTTTATTTTAGCCCCTAGACCAAAACTGCAAGGGTTAATTTTTACATATCATGGGGTTGTTCTTTAAAGTGCTTATATTTTAAATTCCACTAAATTGCATTTAGAGACTCATGACAGATGAAGTGGAAAGCCCCATTGGCTTATCTCTTATGCTTGACCCTGCCATGTTGTGCTGAGGTACTCGTCTACAGTATTCTGTATGTATATTTATTTTTTATAAATACACAAGTTTCCTTTTGCTCTATGGTAAAGTTATATTAATTCCCCATACTACTTTTGCATTCTTTATTATTTAATATATTAACTGAATTTGCAAGCTGGCTTTGAACTCTGTGGAAGGGAAAAAATTACTGCCAGTAGGACCTATGGGTGTTAATCTTATTGCATGATTTGCTTTTTCTGTCTCCCAGTATACTGTATAAATCTCCTATTTCATTATCAACTCTCCTTTCAAACTCTCTTGGCTGTCCGCAGAGGAAGAGAATGTTGTTTGGCTTTATACAGCATTGAAAATGATTCTCCTCTTATGGATAGGCTTACATCTTTCTCTAAATACATGTTGGTACCCTTTCTTTATGTCACTTATAACTCAATCTACATTTGGATCTGAAAATCTCTTAATAAAAATATTATTTTTGTACTTTGGAAAGCAACAAATATGTTTTCTAAATAACATTTGTATGCACAATATAGCTCTAATATACAGGTGAAACTCGAATAATTAGAATATCGTGCAAAAGTAATCGCAGTAAGTGCTGCAAAAGGGACCCAAACCAAGTACTGAGTACATATGCATGCTTGTACTTTTCAGAGGTCCGATATTGTTCTATGTACAATCCTTGTTTTATTGATTGCATGTAATAATCTACTTTTTTGAGGTTGTGGATTTGGGGTTCTTGGGGTTTTCATGAGCTGTGAGCTATAATCATCACAATTATGACAAATCACGGCTTGAATTATCTTGCTTTGCATGTAATGAGTCTATCTCATATATTAGTTTCACCTTTTAAGTTGCATTAGTGAAATAAATGAACTTTGCACGATATTCTAATTATTCGAGTTTCACCTGTAGGTCCTAACAACAAAGAAGAAGACTACTGTAGGATTAGCACTAGGCAACAAAAAACTTGACTGGCAGCAGATCACTGCGATCAAAATTAAAAACAAAGCTAAAAAGGCCCTTGTTCACTTCTCTAGTAATCATAGTAATGTATGTTGTTACATCAGTGCTGCATTTGCCATTCTTGGGCCTAAAGCTGCAGAGTTAGTGTGGGCAGTACAACACCTTAAAACTAAACCCAAGCCTTACCTTTAATCTGCCTCATTTGTGCAGCCTCCTTTCCTGTTAAGAAAGTGGCTACTATCATGTCATTGCACACTGAGACAATGTAGAATCCCTCATCCATGCTTCCTCCCCAGCCTTACTGTGAGCAGGCTGTCCCTTTTAGTAGATTGCGTCACTCCACCAAGACATGAAGACAATAAAGATGACCAAAATAACTCCCAAGAGCCAGCCTAATGCTTTGGTCAGGGCTGCAGGCTTTTGAAAACTATACTCATCCACTGCCATACTCATGCAGGGCATTGTGAGGTATGCAGGCATTATGAACAATGCCCTGTGACTCCCTTCTTCTGACCATAACTAGGTCCACAGCTAAAGAGACATAATGAGGTAATGCCACCACTGGGTATATGTCAAAAAATGGTATATCATGAGCACAAAAATATTTAACTAGGTTGCATGCCGGGAACTCGGCAACCAGGCAAGTTATAATTTTGTCTGACTAAACTGCAACTTTAAAGTGAACATGAGGTCAAGCTGTGGGCATTCAAGAACTGACACATACCAATCTCTGAATGATTTAATCAATCATAATCGTAAGGCTATTGGCGAAATATCCACCCAGCAGCTCAGCCACCATGAACAGTAAATAGAGCAGATAGAATAGAGCTCTATAGTATAGAGCCCCTTCTTCAAAGTCTGCTGGACTTTGAGGATGAAATGCGTCAAAGCAGCTGCAGAGGTCATTGGGGCTTGTTTTAAATTCATTTATCAGTATTTTTTAGTTTATGTTGGAATATGAGGTTTTATAGTATGCACTGCTTTATTAATGTAATGTTTGGTATAGTCCATATTTTAAATACCGTATTTGCCGGCGTATAAGACGACTCGGCGTATAAGACGACCCTCCACTTTTTGTGTTAAAATATAGGTTTTGGGCTATAAGACGAGTATAGCCCAAAATAATGTTTAAATGCACTCACTAACCTCCATGGCGGTATTCCCAAGTGTGGCTCGGGGTTAATTTTCAGTACCATAAGCGGTATCCCTTAGCCACACTCGGGATTACAGTCTCTTACCTTGCCCACGATCCCCGCAGTGTCCTCCATCTTCCGGGTTCCGTCCTTCAGCTACATATAGTATACCACGCTGAGCCTATCACAGCAAGCTTTGTATTCATTAATACAAAGCCTGCCGTGATTGGCTCAGCATGGTATACTGTATGTAGCCGAATCTACATACAATATACCCAGCGTATAAGACGTCTGCCGATTTTCAGGCAATGTTTTTGGGTCTAAAAACCCGTCTTATACGCCGACAAATACGGTAAGTTTCTCTGAGTGGGTAGTCCTATGTTTATATCTTCTTTAGGAGCATGATGACATGCTTCTCCCATAAGTCCCTGGGGAAGTCCACAAGATGAAACGTAATCACACTTCAGCAGAGTAATATGATCACGTACCTTCCAGAAGGCTCCGTCAGAAATCTTCTTTATCAGTTCTCACTGCTTTAAACGGTTCTGGTACCTTGCTTCTATGTGATCCTGATCGTGCTATTATGTTCTTTTTTTATTATAATATTTTTTAATCTGTTTATCTGTTAATACATTTTAAATGGTATTTCACCATGGGCAGTCTGTGTCTATTTGAGCATATTCTCTGGCTTATATTGCATTGGAGGAGTAGCAGCAAACCAATGTTATTGTGGAGGAGGCATTCACCTTCCATACATGCACTATATGAGCAGATTTTGACCTACCTAGGGATAGGGGTGGATTTCTAATGGATGAGCTGATGTCTTTATAGTGACGTTTTCAACATGTGGTGTGTTTCGTGAGCACATTTTTTGAAAGAAGTTTGACACATCTGTCACTGGTATATATGGATTGATAAGGCTATTATACAGTATACTAATTTTGTGTAATGTATATTTGCAAAAAATATTTCATTTGGATGTTACAAATTATTAATAAAGAATACGAATTTTTGGTATCACATCTGTTTTTTGAAGAGAACTGTTGTTTCCAGATTATTATGACCACCCCACGAGATGACCCCACGAGATGACCCCACGAGATGACTTCGTTGGGCCACCTCGTGACTCCACGAGATGTTGAAAGGTGATGTGAGGAATCTGACACAGCACTGTTGCCCTTCTGTTGTCTTGTACCAGTCTTGCCACTCTCCGTTCTGCCTTAAAATTGACTAGTCGCTGACGGCCACAATTTGCACGTTCAGACCCCGATTTTCGGCTGACAGTCCAGTCTTTAAACACTTTAACAACGGCTGCTCTTGAACATTTAATGAATTCTGCTGTTTTGCTGATACTCGCTCCATGGCTCAGAGCGGCAACAATCATCCCACATTCAAAGGCTGTTAAATCGTGTTGTTTACCCATATCTTCAGAAAAAAAATAACTTCTACTGTCGTGGTAAACAACCTGCAACTTCAGCGTGAAATTATAGCTAATTATATTTAATTTGCCTACAAACGTCAGGCGGTCATAATAATCTGGCCACTCAGTGTACAATTCAATTCACCAGAGGGCACAGTTTGAAATTGCCACATTCTTGTTTTAAATGTTATTTTCTGCTAGTTACAAACTTGAACATACTTTAACCACTTTAGTAACGGGCTGTTACACCCCCTTCATTACAGACCATTTTTTATGTTTTCAGCACTGTGCAAGTTTGGCTGGGAATTCCTCTGTCATCCAACACTGTAACAAAATACATTTTATATCATTTTTGTTTGGGACAGATAGAGCTTTCTTATAGTAGTATTTGATAACTGCATAAAATTACTATATAAAGTAAAAAACAAAGAATAGAAAAATAGCCTGTTTCTCTTACTTTCGTTTATAAATCATAGCACATAAAAATGTCAGTACAGTATGAAAATCCTAGGAATTTTTTGAAAGTAGACACTCCAAGGTGATCTTATTTTATTGCTAACATTTTTGGGAGATGAAGAAACATGCCAGTATTAAGAGGGTCAAAACATGGAGCTTGGTAAAAGTGCACAAGATACAATATATGTACAGGTCATAGAGAGAGGAGGGGTGAAGGGGTTAATGTACAGATGTGTATGATAAGGAAGATGAAGGGGTTAATGCACACATCAGAGTAGCAATAGAATGGAGCTAACATATACAGGAGTGGAGGGAGGGTGAACGGGTTCAAAAATGTTTTTTTCCTTTCCTTTTGCTGCTTGTTTTTACTCTAGCAAGCAATGAGTAGATGACTCATCCAGTAATTGCTTCCTTTACTCTCCCCTACCTCTGATATAAGAGGAAGAGGAGGGCATGGCAATATAAACATTGCCATGTGATCGCTATGATAACCAATCACAGCATTCAAAGGACATAGAGTCAGTCTGCCACTGTTTTCTGCTTTCTAATGACAGTAAGAACACTGCACATGCACACGTTCATGAGAGGCTGTACACCAGCAGACTGGCCGATTTTAATTTAGTGGCCTTTTCCATAAGCAGTTAATGTCCACAGGTTCACCCTAAAATATACAGATTGAGGTAATGTTTACTTTATTTTGTTTCCTTTTACAGACCATCTATGGATATTTGGGACTTAATTCAGCATGTTGAGAACAATAAGTTAGCTCCTTATGATTTAGGATACAAACAAATATTATTGTTTTCTCTTGCTTAAAGAGAAACTTTACCCACCAATTTAATGTCTTCCAAAACAGTTTCTTTCAAGGCATGCCAACTGTTAAGGTTGCCAGTGTTCTTATTTCATCTCTCACCCCATCTTTCAAGCCCTCAAATGGCTAGTGTCATTGCTGATCACATGTGCAGCACCATGGCGACTGAAATCCAAAAGGTGGCTAAGATGGTACATTTCTTGCCTTTAAGGAATAGAAGCTTGCTACAAAGTGCATTATCATTCAAGTTTGCTTGTAAGGTCGCAGTTGTGTTGAAGGTAGTCTCATCCAATTACAAATATCTAGCTGTGTATATGCACAGAAGAACATTATTATTAGACGTGTTTTCCATGAGTTCAGCATACTCATGGGTCTATTATTAGAGGCGCTATATATATTGGCCACAAATAGTAAATTAGGCTATTATAAGGAGTGCTTTATGAGGTGCTTGCTATCAATGATAAAGGTGGCTATTATTAAGGATATTATCTAGGCCACCGGCCACTGACCAACAGTGGCAAGGGGATATAATATTAGGTGTGATATATAAAGTGCTGGCTACCTTTATTAAAATGGGTCTGTTATAAGCAATACTATAAATGTTTGCCAGTCATTAATGGTAAAGAAGGCTATAATTCGGGATACAATATAGATTGCTTACTGCTAGTAGAAACAGAGTCTATTATTAGGAGAGCTATATGGAATGCTGGCTAACATAGGCATGTTACAGTATATAAGCTGCTGGTCATCACTGGTAAAGGGTCCATTATTAGGGGAGCAATATAAGCTGCTGGCCACAATTCCAAAGTGCCAATTCCTAAAGAGAGTTAATTGGTGGGTCCTGAGCTGTGCCTTGTAATTGGGTACAACCAGAATTTAGCAATGAAAGCCTATGAAATGCAGTAACCTAATTTAAGTATATAGCTCCAGAGCAACTGTTTAAAAGAACACTTGTTTTAATTCTCTAAACATGCATACATTTCTGAAACAAGTTGTTATTTCAAAATATATTAATGAAATAGAATGTCATTACATAGCCATCGTAATATAGTAGGTATTGTAATATTTTCAATTTTAAAGATGTTGCACACAAAGACATTATAAAAGGGAATGGTAATCTTGAGCGTGAAACATTTCTGACTGTGACCTTTGTCAACGTACTTTGAGACACTGATATTTCTAGAAACTCAAAATTTACTGAAACATTTTGCTCATGCCTAGCAATGAAATGAGTGGCTAATCAAAATGTGCTTGATTATCTTATCTCTTCATGTTTGTGTCCATATTTGAAATGTCACAAATGTGTTACATTTCATATTTAGGTAGAATCACAGAAAAAAATATGACTGTTAGCCCATCTACTGTGCCCCCCTTATCTACTTATGAAGAAGATTTGGACAGACTGAGTATGCTATTGTAACCTGTGATTTTATCTGCCAATAAGGACAGTTATGAAAGGAGTTAGGAGACAGAATTTATGAGCCCTGGTGGAAATAACAATTGCTTGTAAACATGTAAATTTATTTTGTTGCAATGAGGCCGAACGCAAACAAATCCGATGTTCTTTTAATGAAATTTCGGATCTTCTGAATCTCATTCAAAATTAACTCATTCATTCAAAAACTAAATCAGACACTTGACTGTTTATTGGCAAATCATAAAACCCCATCTAAAACTAAAACAAAATTCCAAAAGATCTGAGTCCGAATAATGAAATGGCGTTCGGACCCGAAAACTTGAAAGAGAAAATTCTGAAACGGACCAAAACGAAAACATTTTTTTTGCCAGCTTACATGTCTAGGTGCTTGAATGGGCGTTCTATTTAGTATTAGGCTCTGTTCACACCTTGGCATTTATTTTTTCCACAGAAAGCTAAGCACAACAAAGATTCAACACAAGGGATACCATTCATTCCTATGGCCCCCGTTCACACCTGAGCGTTTTGTCTCAAATTGTAAGACAAAAAGCAGGAAAAGGTACTTGAGCTTCTTTGGTATAGTGAACCTTGTTTTGCCCCCATACTGAATGTTTGCTTATGTTGAAAGAAGAAACAACCATTGACTGACTATGTAATATGTAATCTGTTACCATGTCATAGAAGCTCACTCTAGTTTACCCACTACTGACTGCCTTCTTGCCTTCTGCGTGACTCCCTTTTCTCCAAGTCTTTCTTAAGATATGATATGAGCTCAGTGATAGATTTTGGACAATATGTGGACTAGAACACAATGCAGTTCATTATAATATGCACAATGTGCCAGATGAGGATCAACTCGGGAGGAGCTCGGATGGGACTCTGTGTCCCCGGGTGCAGAACCAAGCCCCACCCCCCATTCTTTTTTTTCCCCACCTAATTTCTTTCTCCCCACATTTTTGATTGGGGGTATATTTATTAATTTGGAGCGGTGCCTCATAGGTCTCTTGTTGACATAACATTCTCAAGATTGGTAGATTGATCATCCACCCTGAGAATATGGAACGGTCTATATAGAAATACTGGATATTGTACCAAATACAAAGGTGAGAGAAAAATATATAGAGAAAAATATGGAGAGGACTATATTAATTTCTTAATTTAATATTATATACTTTGGAATACATGACCGGTGATGCTGCTCAACCTCATATATATCCCCTTGTCCATCGAACGTATGCAGTTCTCTTGTCCTGATCTGTTTGCGGCATTGTGTGGCCATGGTAAATTGCTCTGGCCTTCTCCTAAGAAAGCAGCATGTTAACATGAAACACCTAGAGAAGGGCTAGTCATACTTTTCTTCCCCTCCCTTTTTGTTAGTGGTGGACAACATACAGGAAGAAAATATTTATGCAATTTTGGTTTTGAAAGGATAGTGGGATAACTAGGGGGAGCTGGGCTGGAGCATTTGTTTTTAGATGATATGCTGTATGATATGTTGTATTTGTAGAAATCATGCATTCACAATAGTAGCAACGATTTTTACATTTTACCTGGAAATCATTAATAAGTACGGGATTTATGATATGATTACCTTAAAAGTCAGCATTAGAACTATTTCTGCTTAACGTATACATACTCCAAAATGTGCACAATGTGGGAGGCTTCATGTAGCACCAAGTCAATAGCAAACTTAGGGTAACCTATGAGTATGACAAAATGCCTTTGGGCTTAACACAGTATTTATATAAAGAAATAAAGACATTGTTGATGTACAGATGTCTGAATGTTCAGCTTTAACACCAAAATACCACATGACCTATGTGGATTTGCCGCTATGGTTGGAGTTTTCATTTTTGTAGCCACTGATAGTATATGTCTCTCTCGCTTCCTGCATATTTCTAAGCTTTAATCAGTGCACATGAGGGTATTCTCACTGGAGAAACTTTAGAAATTTGTTAAGTCAATATTTTCAATGTGGGTGTATGTTTTAAATATTTTGTGGGTTGTAATTTCCATAACAAGCAATCAGTGAAAGTGTTTCTATTCCTGGTCTTCTTTGAGCGTTAATCAGTAGGGCACAGTTTACTATCTCAATCAGGGCTGTTTAGTTCCTTTATTTATTTATTTTGCACAGCTGCTTGTGGATCAGAGGTATCTCTGCAGGCACAGGGGTGCAGAAGAAAGAAATGTCTCCCTTTTTCATCTTTATGCATGTCTGCAGATCACAAGCTGTTTATGCTCTAAAACATTTTAGATAAGCATCTTTGCTCTTCTTATCATATTGTGTCACAATGCATGGAATGCAGAGTGCCCAACAGTTCAATAATTTCTATTCATGGTACCATGTCAGCATTGTGCTTAATTAAAAAAATACTTGCATAAGGTTGGAAGAGAAAGCTCCTACAATGACTTTAAGATACTGTATATTTTATATTATAAGATGGTTGATAGAGAATACTGTGTAATCCAAGATGTGGAATGTGTATGTTTATATCTACCAACAAATTGTGTTTTTATAGTAGGCTTTTTTTCCCAATCCAGCCCTCAATGACTATTAACACAGACTATAGGCTGCCAGAACATTTGCTGTAAGCCCAGTCATACACCTTGCAGAAGAAGTGGTTGTGCAGTACCACGAAACGTGTGGACTGTGTAGCCAAACTCCTTGTTTGATTAAATAAAGTGGTTTACCAGAAAATATCCAAAACTAATTCTTGGACCCCAGCACCTCTGCTCACTTTTCTTTGTGGAGATACTCATTTTTGGGAAAATTCCTTGTTGTTTATTATCGATATTGTCCCGTCTCACTCCTCTCACACTTGCTTCCCTTTTCTTTGTGCTGTCTGATCTTTTTGATCTTTGCTTGCTGTCTGGCATAGTCATTTTTGGTCCCTTCCCCCAGATCCTATTGTAAAAGTTCCTCTAGTCTATTAACCATCTTCTCCCCCAGCAGAGCTTCACCCTCCCCATTTAGGTGCATTCCATCCCTGCTGTATAGCTGGTATCCAACTGAAAAGTTAGCCCAGTTCTCCATAAGCCCAAACCTACACCAGTTTTTAGCCACTAGTTTAGCTCTCTCTCTCTCTGTCTCACTGATGTGGCTTTTGGTACCGGCAGTATTTTCAGAGAATACCACCTTGGAGGTCCTCTTCCTTAGCTTCTGACCTAGGTCTCTAAAATCTTTTTTGAGGACTCTCCATCTTCCTGTCACTTTGTCATTAGTACTGATGTGTACCATGACCGCTGAGTTCTCCCTAGCCCCTCCCAGCAATCTGTCCATCCGATCCCCAATGTGCCGAACCAGAGTGCCGGTTAAACAACATACTGTTCGAAAATCGCTGTCTACCCTCCTGATCAATGAGTCCCCTAGCACCAATACCTGTTTTTTATTGCTTGAGTTCCTGTTACCCTCCATATTGGATCAGTCACTCCCCTGGCAGCTAGAGGAGATATTCTGTTCCAACACTGCTACCCCAAAACTGCTACCCCCAACATCTTGCAACCTTGCATATTTATTGGGGTGTAAACATTCTGGACTAGCCTCTCTAACGCTTTTTCCCCTACCCCTTCTTCTAACTGCAACCCAGCTACCCCCCTCTGGATCCTGTACATGTATATAACCCCCTTCTCAATACCGGCCCAGGCCAGTCTAAACTCCTCTCCCTGTTGGTAATGCTACTGAGTGTTGCCAGTTGATTAAGATCCAGGATCTGGGCTTCCAAGCTAACAACTAGCTTACATCTCGCACAGCAGTATTCTCCATCGAATGGGTTCTTAAGAAATGCGTACATGGAGCAAGATGTGCACCTGGTAGCATTACCATTCATGGCAGTCACGACTATTATTTTTTATAAGGAATGCTCAAGATTTGTTTACGCACTTGTCACTGTTTAATAAAGTGATTTGTAATTACCTGGTATCCCTCTTCCCCAGCTTGTTAGTTATGTTTTTCAGTACCAGCTACCTAATTGATACCCTAGCGCACTGTCATCAACTGTCACACTATTACAGGGTCCACAATTTTGTGGCATTGTACCATTAATTGCTATGGTCGCGTTTGGCATGCAGTACCAAATATGTCAAATCCAAAGTTTTGTTTAATATTTTCCATGGCATGTGTACAAACATGAGAAGCTACTATATTGTTTTAGATTAGATTAGGTTATCAGAAGGGGGCAGAAGGGGGCTCTGCCTCTTGCCCTGTGCCATGCTGCTTCAGCAACAATATGGTGAAGATTATAAGGTAGAACTCTAATGTGAAGGGGGACTGAGGACTCTGACTGATGTAAAAAGGGCTTCTGATGTGCAGGGTGGACTCCACAATGTTTTTCTATTGTTTTTTTAGCATGGGTTCCCACCTTAAAATCCATACCAGACCCCCATCTAGGATAATGGTATAGATTTTAGGTGGAATCACATGTCATTTTCTACATTCACATTTTCTACATTTTAGACTTGGGTGCCTCAGGAATGTTCACACTTTTAAAAGGTGCTGTGAATAAAAAAGATTGAGAAAGGCTGGCACAGACAAGAACCATCTGCAGACCCTTTATATTTCATTTTTTAATAGATTATAATTAACAATTTGTCTTGGGGTGCTGCCTGTCCATGTTGCTCAGGCAGTTTACTTTGCCCCCAACCATATTTTCTGCTGCAACAGGTGTCACTGTGGAGCTTCTGGGCCACTGGTTTCTACAGCTATATATACTCTCTCAAATGAGCTTTATTTTAATTTTATAATAATAATGACGATGAACATATTTTCATTAGATGTTTATAAGAAAATCAAACTCATTCTGCTGAATTTCCCTTAACAATAAGCATCTAAATGGCTAATGACACTGCATGCATCTTTTCTGCTTCTTTCCTGTCAGACTGCATGCATACATAAGGATTAGATACAAATTGATCACTAATTAGAGCCTTTTAAGAGGCTGCTGTGAGTGTCAGTCAATCCAGGAGAAGCAATGGACCAGAATCACCGACTTTATAGAATCACAGAGCACTAATTGAAATAGTTATGTCACTATACAAAAGCCGGACATTGTGCAAAATGACTCTCTCATTGAGAGCTGTTTTCCAGTCCTTACCCTGAGCCGCCAGCGCATTCAAGGTCACCCAGAATAACCAAAATGTTCTAACAGCATCAAGTGAGTGTGTCTGGAAAATTAATTAGGTGAAATCTTCAGTATGCTGTAGTTACACTTGTGTATGGCATGAATTAATGTGCAGGCTTACACCCTTTAACTGTGCATATTGTTTCTTAGACCTTTTCCTGAAAACCGCGAACAAGAAAATTAAAGGCATTATTACAATTGTATTAGACATTGCTTGGGTAATATTAGAACATTATACAGAGCATGGAGACAGGCTCTTCAGAATCTGCAGTATAATAATGGGTAGATCTATGTTCCGTGTGCCTTTGTCATTTAAATCAGGGCCATGATCAAAAAAGGGGTGTGATGATAAAGCACAGAAATGTCAAAATAAATAGTGTATTATAAATAAAAATATATTAAAGCCCAACTCTAGTCTACAGCCTTTAGAACAAAGGCTCTAACTGCTCTGTTTTTTTGCCATATGCAGCACATGAAATTAATGTGAGGTTAAAGCCACTAATCAGTAGCTTAGGAAGTATTAAAGTCAAAGGGTCAGCACAACAGCCAGATAATTAGCATTTTCAGAAGGATGCGGCCTGCAAATTTCTCCAGCACATTGACTTAAAGTATATGTAAAGACAAAGCTTTTTTTTTTAAGTCTTGGATAGAGTATTGAGAGTTTGGAACCCTTATCAGTTTATTTTTATTTTATTTTTTTGCTGTCTCTGTCTTGTAGGGAAGATTCAAAATTCAACAATGGAAAAAATAAGTAATTTGTCTGTGCTGGCTGTTTAGAACACCGCTTCATTCCAGGGCAGAAAAAAATAGAGTTCCAGTGTCAATTTCTTTTGACAAAACATGGTAAGAGGCCCCATAGGAACGAAGCACATCATAGCTAGTGGTGTCACTTTAATATCACTACTACATTTTATAGTGTGCTTTTAGTGCATGCTGAAGGTAGATTATTTCCTTAACTCTAATGAAACACATTTTTTTTTCATTTATTCTGAACTCAACTAAAGAGGAACATATTTATTGAGGAAAATATTAAATACTGCATATTAATATTTTTACAAGTTCGAAGCTTCTTTTACTTGACCTCTTTAACAAGTGTTACAAAAAGATGTTGTTTACAGAGCTCAATAGCTCAAACTGATATTTACACAGATACATTTAGTTAGAGCACTGAAAGTTAAGGGAAATCTCTTGAATAGAACCGAGATGTAAAACAATAAAAAAAAAACTTTTCTTACTCTAAATAATAAGTTTGCCTTTTGTTATACTTGAGAATAGAAACTCATTTATTTAAGTGAAAATTATATGTTTCTCCTTAGTAAATGGAAACCTGGATCTACATAAAGATTTTTTCAATTAAATCCTTAAAAGAAGTAAAGAAGTAACCAACCGGAACCTGTTTTAGCCACCCAGTACCCTCCTATAACTAAAATATTAGTTAAGTGAAGGCTTTTTCTTTCATGGATTCTCAAAAATTCTGATACACTGCAGATTTGCTTATTTTTAATGCATATCTATCTATCTATCTATCTATCTATCTATCTATCTATCTATCTATCTATCTATCTATCTATCTATCTATCTTTCTATCTATCTATCTAATCTAAACACATCCACTGTTTATTTCAGGTTTAGTTACCTTTTAACACATTGCGTGTTCCTCTACAATTTGTAATCAGCATAACAGATATGACATTAACTAATATGATGGAATAGAGGTGATTGCATCTTCTAATGAGGAGGGCACAGTCACTTTGGCACACCAACTGCATTGCCCTTGATCAAGAAAGATCAATATGACTTTTCAGAAGTTTGGAGGGGACTGGAGACTGGGAGATAGTAGTGTTAATCATTAAATAGATGGGAACAAACATTTGTGATGTGACCTGTGCTCCATGACAGCCATGTGCTCTCGCTGATTAGAAGGCAATCTTGGTATAATTGCTGTTTCTCCTATGTGATGCTTGAATGGCCCAGGTGGATTTTTCTTTCTCACATTCACTTAGTCATAAGCAGTGGCGTCGCTACATGCTGCAGATGGACTAGCGGAGCCCGGGGTTGAAGGTGAGGGGGTCATGGTAGGACTAAAATGTGTACATATACCTAACTCAACAGTTGTGCACAGCACAAGCTTCAGATGTTTGATGTCCATAGTAAATACAAATGTTCTTATTTATTGACCCCTTGCTGATCATTAAAACAGTGTGGATGTGTCTTAAAGTAAGGAGTAACATATATATATATGTACAGTTTATTTTACTGTATGCTTACTGTGCGGTCATACCACCATCCTGTAAGCTACTGTACATCATTTATATTTTTTAAACTATGCATAGAGTAAAGTAGCGTTAAACTTTCTGCAGAAACATTTTGGAGTGAATGTTGTGGGAGATAAAAACTGCAAAAAAAAAGTAATACGTTCTAAATCTTGCTCACTAGAAGTGTTTTGTCTGTGTCCTCATTCTAGAGATTTTCCATAATTTTCTAATCTGAAAGGAAGTGACCCTGCTGCAAAAAAAGCTTGGGCTGGACTTGAGCTTTAAGCAACCTATAACATCACCACATGTGCAAAAGGCATTTTAAAGAAAAAAACAAAGGTCTCCAGGTGGCATAGAAAAGTAGAAGAGTGGCGGCACAAAAAGACCACATGGTCTATTGAGTCTGTCCTCCCCCTTTAACATTTGGACATTTATTTATCTATTGTATATTGGGTATTTTTTATATTGTATATGGCATATGTGTTGATTTTTATCCTTTTTGTCTAAGTATAGACTTATGTTTATCCCAAGCATGTTTAAATTCACCTTATTCCTCCTTTAACATTTGAACATTTATCTTTCTATACTGTATTGGGTATTTATTCAAATTGTATTGTATATGGTATTTGAGTTGATTTTTAACCTTTTTGTCTAATTCTCCTACTGATGATTGACTCATTACCTCTGCTGGAGGTTAGTTTTGAACTTTCCTCCTGCAAATTTGAGGTCATGCCCACATATTCTTGATCTTAGCTTCATTTTGAAAATACTGCCTTTCTGACCATATTTACACCCTTAATGTATTTAAAGGTTTCAGTCACATACCCTCTTTCCTTACTTTTGTTGGGGCTGCACATATTAAGTTTCTGCATTCTCTCCTGACAATGTTATCCCCTTGTAGCATTTTGGTCACTTGTTTCTGGACTCTGGACTTTCTTTTCAATATCTTTTTGTCATTGAGGCCTCGATAAACTTTCTGCCTTCCACAGGAGTGGGACTCCAATGCTGGGCCAACCGTGCCGGCGAATACAGAGCCGCGTCTGATGCCGCAGGCCAGTCAACTCGTGCGACCGGCCGAGCCGGCGCCCCCGGCCCCCCCTCACTATGCCACTGGCCGGGAGTGTTGGATGAACAGATGATCCGACACTCCCGGCGGAGAGACCAGGGGCCCGCCGGGCGCTGGATACTGATCCGGCGGCCGGCATCTTGCTTGGGCCCCCCCAGAGCCTGAGGCCCCGGGTGCCGGCACCGCCTGCACCGGCGGTAGTTCCGCCACTGGGTCCAACCGCAGGTGTCACAGATCAGCTGCAGAGCTGATCTGTGCTTCACTGTTTTTTACCTTTTGCTGCTGTGGGTCTGCTGGTACCTGTGGTTCTACTAGCATGTGCTCTGCTCTTGCTACTCTGGGCTAGCAACTATGGGTGTCGCCCGCTGCACCTGATGCTTAATATACCTTTCTTTCTGCTACTTCCTGTCCTGTCTCCTATCTCTCTCTCCTTATTTACATCCCTCTCAGACCATCTTCTGGTTGCTTGAGCAACACTTTGGGGTCTATTCACTAAGCTGCCGTAGGCAGCCAAGTGAACGACCGACCTGAAGCAAAGTGAGTCGAATGCTGTTCGGCTATTCACTTCAGGCTGGTATGGCTGATTCCAGCCGTATATCTGCTGAAATTAGCCGTATATTGGCTGAAATCAGCCGTACATCGTGTGGCTTCGGGTCGGCTGAACATGCTCTGCATGTTCGGCCGACCCGAAGTGCAGAAGGAGTTCGACTCAGCCGATCCAACATCTGGATAGGCTAAGCCGAACCTCCAGCAGGCTACTCCACAACTCTACCCCTCTGTGTCCTCTCGTGTCCCTAATCTACTAACTGACATATCCGTCTGTATGTCACAACATTTCTTAAAACTCAATCTTTCAAACTCGCCCAGAGGATAAAATTAAAAATATTAACAGTCACTTATAAAGCCATCCACAACTCTGCACCCGGCTATATCTCAGATCTTGTCTCAAAATATCACCCTAACCGTCCACTCCGCTCTTCCCTAGACCTCCTGCTTTCCAGCTCCCTAGTCAACTCCTCCCATACTCGCCTCCAGGACTTCTCTAGAGTCTCTCCCATCCTCTGGAACTCTTTACCCCAACCTGTCCGTCTATCTCCCACCCTGACTGTCTTTAGGCGTTCCCTGAAGACTCTTCTCTTCAGGGAAGCCTATCCCACCTCAACCTAACCACTGAACCATCACATTCTCAAACAATTCATCCCCACACAGCTACCTCCTCATGTATCATTTCCCCCTCCTCTTTCAGATTGTAAGCCCTCAGGGGCAGGGCCCTCCTTACCATCCTGTCTTGAATTGTATAGTAATTGCAATGTCTTCCTTACATTGTAAAGCGTTGCGCAAACTATTGGCGCTATATAAATACTATGTAATAATAATAATACTCGCTGCTGTTCGGTCTATTCCTTTAGATGCCGAACAGCAGTGAGTAAATAGCCGAATGCCGCTGAGCAGCATTTGGTTCAGCTGTTCTGCTTGGTCCCTCTGTATGACCGAGCAGAACAGAAAAATAGTTTAAAAAGTAGAAAAAAACAATAGAAAACGATTGTGCGGAGCTAGCAGTGACAGCTAGCTCTGCCCAACTGTTTTCTATTGGTGGGTGGTTCTGCTGCCGTCAAAAAAACAAAAAATTAATTTTCGCCATAGGAATCCATTTCTAGATTCCTATTGGCTATTTCAAGTTGCAATAGCCAATAGCAAACTAGCTATTGCACCCGCCCTCTGCTGCTGTCAATCACTAGAGGGGACCTGATGGAGAATTGCAGGTCTCCTCTGCTGATTGACGGCAGCAGTGGGCGGGGGCAATAGCTAGTTTGCTATTGGCAATTGCAAATTGAAATAGACAATAGGAATCTAGCAATGCATTCCTATGGTGAACATTTTTTTAAATTATTCTGACGGCAGCCAACGGCTCAATGTCAAAATAAAAAAAAAAAGCACTAAAGGTTTACTCTGCTCAATCTAGCAGAGGAAAACTTTCCTTTAGAAAGTGTTTCTCTCCCGGGCGGCCGGGAGCTGCTATCTAATAGTGGGAGACTTCCGGAGCGCCCGGGAGAGTTGGGCTGTCTGGAGATCAGTGTCCCTGGTTACTCGGTAACCAGGAATGCTGATCTCTCTGCAAGTGGCCGGAGCCAGCCGTAAGATCACGTCAGAAGGTGTCAGAAGGAGGCTGTCGGCCGGCCAATGGCCGGCCACTCGGCCAGCTTCGTCTCTCACCTCGGCTCAGTCGAGGCAAGGCTTATGCCTTCGGCTCGACTGAGCCGCTCGGCCCACTTCGGGAGCTGTACGGGTTATAGTGAATAGCCCGTACAGCAGCCCTTCAGTTCTACTGAACCAAAGGGGTCCTGGGGCCGAAGCTAGCCGAAGGATCAGCCGAAGCTACAGCTAGATCCTTCAGCAGCTTCGTGAATACTCTCCACACGTGAGCAGGGTGAACCCAGGGGGTGGCAACCTGGGGTCAGCACGCATCGAAGTACAAACTTCTACTTATGCTGGTAGATAAATTAGATACAAAATTCAACATGCACCATACAAAGACGTTCTTTGACACCTGGTCTACATATCTAACTACTGAACTACCCCTAGATCAATTACGTGATGTAATGCTTATTTTCCAATATTCCAAGTGGTTTCTTATTGCCAAGCTCACTAACTCACTGGGTCCCCTCGATGTCCTTTGACGTAGCACACCACGGCCAAATGCTGGACCTAATTCCCCTACGTGGAATGCCGAAACGCATCACCATCCCCATACGACTTTTCTCACAAACAACACTCTCGATATCTCAACTTCATGACCGAGTGTATTACTGGTTACTATGGTTACTCCAATTTTCAGCACCAACTGTTATTTTGTTGCCTGCATTGCTGTTACCCTCTAGGCATTGGTGTATTATTTTATTATTTTGTCTGTTGTTCTATCATTTGCTAACATTTGCAAACTGGTCTGAACGGGAACCTTTCCCGCACATGAAAAGGTATATCTCTACATCACTAGAGACTGGTTGACTATTTACTTACCTTATCGCTCTGTTATTGTTCTCCAAATACTCTGTACTTTATGTCTTGTATAATTGACAATACATGCATGTTGTACTATACTTTGTTCGAAAATAAAAATTTACATGCAAAAAAAAAAACTTCTGTGAGGGTGTCCCTGCCGGAACACTGGCTGGCTCTTAATTTCAACTCCATGGGGGCTCCCGAGCCATCTGCTCGCTTGTGGGCTCACATCCCTAGTACCGTAACAACAGGCACAGCAGAGAATTAAACTCTCAGAATTTTTGGATCAAGGAGTTGGCATATGATTGCCACTCCTCTTTATTTGCCACCTCTCTGTTCCTGATGAATTCTAATCCCTTTTACTGTCTAGTGGTCTTTTGTTTAACCACCTGCCGTCCGCCTGTTGTAAAAAAATTTCTATCTGTCCCCAAAAAAGGGTATAAAATTAATTTCAGTACAGCGTTGCATGATTGAATAAATGTCAGTCAAAGTACCGCAGCGCTGAATACTGAAAAATGGCCTGGATGCAAAGGGGGTTTAACACCGCGGATGTCAACTGGTTAAGTATCTATTAGCCTTTCAAGGCTCATTTAATGATAAACTATACTGAATATTATTAAAAACTAGCAGACCAAGGTGGTGGGAGGAGAGAAGACCTCTGGAAATGTTTAACAAATATGAGCTTGCCCCTGTGTTCTTTAGTTATTTCTTTGCCAACAATAGTAAATGATTTAAATATCTGAGAAAAAAAAGGGTAACAAGAGAACCACTAAGGCTAAAACACAGGCTGTAGTAACCATGATAGGAGAGGATGAAGACACAAATTATTTAAATGTATGGCTCGTCTCTTCTGCGATAAAGCAACTCAGACATTTAAAAAAAAAAAGTGGCTCATGAGGCAAAGCTACATTATAAATGTTACAGATAATACAGTTTTATTCTGACCTTCATCGTATTCATAGCTTGCTAATGGATGGGTTAAATAATTGATGGTTTTAGCCATAGGCTATAAATCACAGCTCAGTTCAGATGTATTCAAGCAACTTTAACATGTTTTAAGGAACAACAGACTATTTTGAATATGTTATTTTTCAAAGCAGTAAAAAAAAAAAATACTGTAAATTTTATTTTTGATATAGCATGTTCCAATCCAAAGCAAAGTATCTAGCATGTAGGGGTGCAAAGAAAAATCGTATAAAAAGGTATATGTTTAAATACAATTAAATTACAATTATTAAATCAAAACAATCTAAAATATAAACAATCAATGTCCCCCCCTCAGCCGGCCAAGGTAAAATTATCAAACGTAGACCGGTCCGCGGCGATAAAAAGGTTGGGGAGCACTGCTCTAAGGGACACCCCTTAGAATAAAGCTTCAACCAAGTCTTGCTTTATTCTGGCCTGTGAGGTGAAAATGCCCCCCGTGAACATTATTTTTGGATTGCTGTTAAGCCCACAAGCTCATGTGGCTCTTATTAAGTGGAAGCCAATTAGTGAGAGAATAATTGTAGCCAGAGTTAGGACACGGGTGCAAAACCTTACTATGGTTGAATGTTATGCATCAACTGACATTGCTGATTTGTAAGATAAAGAGAGCTTCTACAGTGAGTTGAATTGTGTGCTGAAAAAAGATTCCGAAGGGTGACATTCAGATTCATATGAGTGACTTCAATGCTAAGATTGGCACTAATAACAGCTTGAGAGAGTCAAGGTTTAGGACACATGAGCAAAACCGGAGAGCTGTTTGTTGAATTCTGTGGCAACAACGATATGGTCATTGGGGGTTCGCTGTTTACTCACCAACCAGCACACAAAGTCACCTGGATCTCCCGTGATGGCCAAACAAAAAAACAAATTAACCACATAGGCATTAGCAGAAGTGGAGAAGGAGAACGTCTGTAATAAGCACAGGGCTGACATTGCATCCGACCATCATCTCCTTTTTGTTGAGATATGACTACATGTGGCTCATGTCTACCACCAGGAATGAAGAGTCAAACGTCGATTTAGCATCCACCAATTAGAAATTCCTGACAAAAATAGCTAAAGCAGAAACCCATTGATGGTATTCCAAACTGGAAAAGACTGGCAAATCATCTTGTAGGCGGGACAAGAGAGTTTGGATGAATTCCCTAGCTGAGGAGGGAGAGAAAGCTGCTGCAAATGATGACATCCGCCTGCTATACAACATCTTGTGACATCTAAGTGGTGTCAGGGCATATAGAAGAATGCCCCTCAAAGATAGAGCTGGCCAGTTTACTCACTGACCCAATTGATAAGCATAAACGATAGCCAAAGGACTTTGTTGCTGATGAAAAGTCAAAGCCAGCAGCACAATCTGCCTAAGATTTGGTGCATTAACTTTGCCAATTCCAATATGCATGAAAAGAATCACTAGCACTTGCTTGATGCAAATTTCGTGTTAATTTTTATTTATGCGTTTTGGCTTGATCCATGCATGTTCAATTAAAAATTAACAAGAAATTTGCATCCAGTGAGGGCTGGTGATTCCTTTCACTCATATTTTGAGAACATCCATGTCATCACTTCGAGCACCACTATTTGAAAAGAGCAAAGTCTACATCACTGTATGGAGTGCAGGTGATACACGACAACATATGTAAATTCCAACGCACCATGGCTGAAATCGACTTGGAAATCAATAGCATGAAGCCCAACAAAGCACCAGAAATTGACTGAATTGCAGCTAAGATGCTCAAAGCGGACCCTGTGCCATCAGCACCAATGTCACTTCCTATTTTCAACAATATCTGGGATTTCAGAACATTTCCAACTAACTGAATGCAGGGCATCTTAATAAAAGTCCCAAATAAGGTGTGTGGCAACTCGTACGCATTATTGATGCAAGGTACAGCGTTAAAAGCCTCTCGGTGATACACACAAAAATGTTATGGTGTGGAATGAATTAATACAATGAAGTGTCAAACATAATCTTCACAAAAAATTATATGTAAATATAATCAAATCTCTGTGTGAATAGAAGTGCACAACATGTGACACATAATACATACAAGAAAATCCACACTGCAAACTATAAATCTCAATATTCAAAGGCACTGCCTGTTGAAACCTCTCTAGGAGGAAAAAACAGGTATAACTGTGAAAGTATCTAAACAAACACAATTCTGAGACAAATAATATGTTAAGTTGCTAAAAAGTGAAGTGAAACAAAAATGTTAAAGTGAAAAGTTTTGCAACACAAAACTTCATTGATCCGCTCCGTGTGTCATATATGCTACGTAACAACAGCAACTAGACAACAACAGTTTGCCATTCGTTTTGCTTGACTGATTTGGTGCAGTGACACACTGGGGGTCCCTTGTTGTGATTGTGATGTGGGGGTCCCTTGTGTGTCCCTGTGTCTTTAAGTGGGTTGGGCTGCCTCCTGGCAAACCTCCACCCAATTTGATATTTTGCTACATGTGCTCCAAGATGTAGACTCTCATAGGTTAGAGTCAGTACCACACTTCACAGAGGGGCCTTGAGGAGGCAGTGTGGCTTTCACATATTCTGCAGAAGACGTGTATCTAAACCCTCTGTTTTTAACCTTAGCGCTTAGACAGGTTTTTTTTGCATGCTGGCTGGTGAGTGTGCTGGAAACTTTTTGCTGTTGTACTGTATAAAGCCCTTCCATGTGCACCTTGCTTGAAAGCTGGTTATGAGTTATATATGCTAGGTAAGCGACTTGGGGGCAGGACTTGATTTAGCCATGGTGAGACTGGAGGTGCTGTGTATAAATTGGATTTAGGCTCCATAGGGACAGAGGAATCAATGTAAAGCCTTAAAGAAAGTTCTTGTTTTAGCACTAGGAGCATGAACTGAAGCTATCTTGTTAGGTAATTTGTAAGATAAGTTAGGATTACATTAAAGAAAATGTGAAAGCAGGTATGACAGATTGTCATTCAATCCAGTTATATATTTACGGTGCTCAAATTAATTAAATATATTCTTAAATAGTACCTCATTGTGCGTTTATTTTACCATCCTGTTGTCCCCTTTACGATGAGAGCAAGGGTTTGTAAAAAAGTCAAGCTCTTCATTATTTCTCAGTCATTTCAATCTCATATAAGCTTGATAACAAGAGAAGAAAACACAAGGGTAACCTAATCAATGAGCTGCTGCTCCTTCATTGTTCAACCACAGACTGGGGCTGTCCATAACCAATGGGGTGTTCTTTAACAGCAAATAGTATCAGATATCCTGCTGTGTTGTTTGAAGGGTCACCTGGATCAAAAGAGCATCTGGAGCATCCATTTTTGGAAGGGAAGTTTACACATATCACCTAGGAATTTAGCTGCTCCTCTACAGTATACAGTATCGGTGAGTACCGAAAAAAATATTGGTACTCAATACCGAAATACCGGTATCAGTGCATCCGTATATATATATTCAATCACAACTGAAATGTTGGGGGAAGGTGCACGGGGTGGAGGAAATATCATGAGCTCAGTTTTTGAAAGATTGAGTTTTAAGAAATGTTGTGACATCCAGACTGATATGTCATTTAGTAGATTAGTGACACGCAAGGACACTGAGGGGGAGAGTTGTGGAGTGGAAAGATAAATTTGAGTGTCATCGGCATAGAGATGGTATTGGAAGCCATGTGAGGTTATTAGTTGACCAAGGGAGGAGGTGTAGATGGAGAAGAGAAGGGGTCCAAGGACAGAGCCTTGGGGGACCCCTACAGAAAGAGGAAGAGGAGGGGAAGAGTTAGAACTGTAGGTGTCACTGAAGGAGCGCATAGATAAGTAGGAGGAGAACCATGAGAGAGCAGAGTCTTGTAGACCAAGGGAGTTAAGTTTTTTGAGGAGCAGCAGGTGGTCAACAGTGTCAAAAGCAGCAGAGAGGTCTAATAGCAAGAGTAAGGAATAGTGGCCGTTGTTTTTAGCGGTTATTAGGTCATTGGTGAGTTTTAGGAGGGCGGTTTCAGTGGAGTATTTGGGGCGAAAGCCGGAATGAAAGGGGTCCAAAAGGTTGTTATTAGCGAGGTGGCAACTCAGGCGGTTGTAGATGAGGCGTTCTAGGAGTTTAGAGGTGAATGGGAGTAAGGAGATAGGTCTGAAATTATTGAGGTTGGTAGGGTCCAGTGAAGGTTTTTTGGGTATTGGGGTGACTAGTGCATGTTTGAGAGGGGTAGGAAAGATTCCAGTAGAGAGGGAAAGATTGAAAATGTGGGTAAGAGAGTCTAGGATAGAGCAAGAGGGTGACCAAAGTAGTTTTGAGGGAACAGGGTCCAGGGGGCAAGTGGTGAGGTGGGTGTCAGAGAGAAGCTTAGTAACCTCCTCTGTGGTGACAGGGTCAAAAGAGGAAAGTAACAAGTGTGATGGAGGATCAGGTACTATAATAAAAGGAGCAGTTGATTGGACAGTGGCGATCTGATCTCGAATGGTATCTATTTTGTTTTTGAAATGAATGGCAATGTCCTGGGCAGTGAGTGAGTTAGTGGGTGGTGGTGGTGGAGGACATAGTAGAGACTTGAAGGTAGAAAAGAGTTGACGAGGTCTGGATGAGAGTGTGTTAATGAGAGTGACAAAATAAGTTTGTTTGGCAGCACGGAGGGAGGAGTTATATTTTATCAGGGCAGCTTTGTACAGGGTAAAGTCTTGCAGAGACCTAGTTTTCCGCCACAGTCGCTCCAGAGTGCGGCTTTGTCTTTTTTGATGTTTGGTTACTTCAGCTTGCCACGGTTGTAGCGGACGTTGGCTAAGTCTGCGTGTAGTGAGGGGAGCCAAAGTGTCTAGGGAGGATGAGAGTGAGTTGTTAAAAACAGAAGTAGCCAGGTCAGGGCAGGACAGGGGTGAGATTTTGTCAAAGAGGGAGTCAGTAGCAGAGTGGAGATGAGAAGGGTCGAGGTGGCGAAGGTTTCTCCAGGTGACAGTGCACCGTGTAGGTGGTTTCAGGGTTGGGGACAGGGTGATTGTGAAACTGACCAGGTTGTGGTCTGAGAGTGGGAAAGGGTTGTTGGAGAGATTGCAAGGAGCGCATAGGTGGGAGAAAATAAGATCAAGTGTGTTACCATCAGAGTAAGTAGGGGTCTGTGTCCATTGAATTAGATCAAAAGAAGAGGTTAGGTTAACAAATTGAGTGGAATCCGGGGAGTTAATGTTAGTAGCAATGTTAAAGTCACCAAGAATGATAGTGGGTATTTCTGAGGTGAGAAAGTACGGTAGCCAGGCAGATAAGTCATCTAGAAAGCGAAATACTGGTCCGGGTGGCCGGTATATAACAGCAATCCTCAAAGAAATTGGAGAGAAGAGGCGAATACAGTGGGTTTCAAAAGAGGAGAGGGATAGAGAGGGAGGTGAAGGCAGAATTTGAAAAGTGCATTGTGGGGATAGGAGGATACCCACTCCACCTCCTTTCCGTCCATTGGGTCTGGGTGAGTGTGTCCAGTGGAGGCCACCATAGGAGAGGGCAGCAGGGGAGGCAGAGTCGGACTCCTGAAGCCAGGTTTCAGTAACAGCTAGCATGTTAAAGGAATTGGAGATGAGAAGATCATGGACAGCGGTGAGTTTGTTACAGACAGAGCGGGCATTCCAGAGGGCACAAGAGAAGGAAGGACTGGTTCTAGGAAGCAGGGGAATAGAAAGCAGGTTGTGTGGATTGCAGCTGCTGCCAGAGGAAAGGCAGTGCTGGTTAGGAAGGTGGGTGTTAGAAAAGAGAGGGCCAGGATTGGGAGAGATATCCCCTGAAGTCAGGAGAAGCAGAAGGGTGAGTGAAGTAAGATGAGAGGGAGTTTTGTACGGGTGAACATGCCTCAGTGTCCTGGAGGTAACTCTAGCATGTGGATTCAGAATGAGCAG
>NW_017306371.1:785406-814832 GCF_000935625.1 Nanorana parkeri | reverse complement strand
AAGAGACAGAGGGATGGCAAAGAGAGGGAGCGAGATGTCACACACAGAGAGAGAGAGAGAGAGAGAGAGAGAGAGAGAGAGAGAGAGAGAGAGATAAAAATAGGCAAATCTAGAATTAAAAGTGAATGGGCTTTGCGGTGATGCCTGTTTTTTTCCAGATGTTTCCTTTGTAACAATAAAAGCTACTCCTGCAGCAGTAAAAGGATAAACATGTTCTGTAAACTAAATTCAAATCTGCTAAAAGAAGTCAGATAGATAAAGGCATGTTCATCTATCGATTGAAGCAAGAATGAAGAACTTGGCTCTCTGACTGCACAGAATGGTCAATAACATCCCAACAGTTTCTGAGCAGCCAACTTAACTCAGTGGTGATTCTTTGGAAACATAGCATCTGTGTTACTTTAGTTATTGACAAAAACATTTAACAACCTATGGGTGGTAAAATGGTATTTGAAAGAAGCAACATTATTTTTGTTTTTAAGGTGGTTAAACCCACATCTTTGAGATGCACACAGTATTTAAAGTGAACCTATCACTGAGTACACTATAATATTGCAGCACTTGCAAGTGCCTTTGATTTATTGTAAATCTTCTGCACTACCTAGAGACTGACCGTACCAGTCCACTGCCTAATAATTTGAATTTTCAGGTAAGTAAGCACTGTAGATGGTGCTGTCGTTCAGAGGACCTGTTCCTGCTGTTTACACATTTCTTTTTACCACATTTTTAGTTGGTGGATTCTTAAGATGTGGGTGCACTGCATCTGGGGATCCCACAGAAACTGACATAGATAAACCATATATTAAAATAGTACATTGCATATGTTAAAAAAGGAAAGAAAGAAAAATGTTAACGTTTTACAAACTTGTTCCCCTTAGTTTAAAAACAATACTTTTAGAAAATAGAAGGATTACCAGGTTGTGGTGGTTTTGGGAATATGGTAACAAATGTCAGACTTACACAAGATACACTAATTTAGTTTATAAACAGCACAAATAGTAAGGAGGAGGTGCACTGTTCAGGAACTCATATCAACCAATTAGCAATTCATTGATCAAAAGTAATTGAAAATTGATTATTAACACCCAATCAGAAGTAACTTTTAAGCATTTGACTTCAGAAAAGGGAAATCTAGTTGCTACAGGTTAATAAAAACAAAAACTAAAAACATTTTCATTTGTTTCGTGAAAGGAAAACATTTTTTTGTTTCTTTTATGCTGTTTCGGATTCGGAGGTAATGAGCCTCCAAGTCTGAAACCACACAATAAACTGCAGAGCGAGTGGCGGCCATTTTGTCCACCAGCTCATTCTATGCGTGCGCACTGCCATTTTGGAGTGTATCCTGGTGTAGATCAAGATGGCGGGGGTCGGCATGTTAAGGTGCCGCCATCTTTACCAAACCAAAATATACTCTACCAAAATATACTCTAAAATGGCAGTGTGCATGCACAGGACTAGCCAGCGGCCAGCGTATGACGTAACTATCATGTGGCATTATGCCCTCTGCCCCCAATATGGTGGCGTGCATGCTCAGAACTTGCTGGTGGCCAATATGGCCACCCGGCATTCTGGAGACAAATTTGTCTATGCCTGAATATCGCTTTCATATATTCGGGAATATAATAAATGTGTTATTTTGGATTCCGATGAACTGAATTTCGTTGATTTGCAGGTTCGTCCGAATCTGAATGCACATGTCTAATACACAATCATTACTCTTTTGGCTGCCGTAAAGCGACCCTGTCAGGACTGTCTAGAAGATATGTTGTCCGCACACCATTCTTCTGTGGAATATTATCTTTATTCATTTTCTGTTAGCATGACACGTGAATGCAACATTTTGGAGCCTCACAAGTCTCCACACTTTGCCTGGCAAAGGGGTCCTGTGAGGCTCCGAAATAAAGATGATATTTCAGCGCAGAATGGTGTGCACACAACATATCTTCTAGATTGTATACCGTGGTGCCATCCATCAGTTGTTTCAGCACGTTGGATTCTGGGGTACAACAGTACGGTAAGGGGATATTACACAGACCTGTCAGGACTGTGTCTCTTACCTTTCCTCTGTTTCAGTACTGCAGCCTCAGTCAGGCTCTTCCAGAACTGTTGGATGCCTTTATCCCACACCACAAGATGTAGTTTCATCTTTGAACCCCTATGTCACTGCTTGGTCCAATAGTGACATAGAAGTTGGAGGACTCCTAGAAGAAAGCCATTGAAAGGCAGGGATAAAGCGTTGCTAGCCTATATCAATGGGTGCCTGAGCAAGGACCTTCCTGGCAAAATCACCAGGCATTGTTTTAATGAAAGTTGCTGACTTAAAAAGATAAAAAATTACTTTTGAAGTTATATTAATATGTTAAAGCTTTTTTTTTGCAATAAGTTTTATTTGAGTATTTCACATTGACAAAACAAGTTAGTAAGAATGACACAATTGTTACAGAACCCGTAATATGGACATTTAGTACAGTAGTGTCAGAAAAAAGGAAAATATAAAGGTCACGTTAAGGCAATTATTGCTTACATGATATACAGCAAGCACCATTCCTCCTTGGGGGGTGGCTGCTTAGTGATACTTTTATGTGATCTCGAAGGGTTCCCCCTCTGTGGGTTAGTGTACCCTGAGCTATAAAGGCTTTAGGTATTGAGTATCTGGTGTCACTTATATTGCCTACGCTATAAGCCAGAGAAGAATAGAGTTAGGGGGGTAGTAAGAAAAAGGGAAAGTAAGACAAGAGGGGAGTGAACTCTCTGCGACCAACTGTGTCCCCTCTACTCGAATGTTAACTCTCAACCGATAAGGTCTCATAATGAGCCGCGTTTCCCTTGGTTTATCATGTGATTGATTTCAGGGAAAATGAAGAAAGAAAATGGAAAAGCATTTTTTCCACACAAAGTTGTCAGTTAATTACATATTTCTTATACACAGTATGGGCATACTCAGAATTACACCACAAAACATATTCTGCTACTCCTTCTGAGTATGGGGACACCACACATGTGAGACTTTTTCACAGCCTAGCCACAGAGAGAGGAGTGTAAATACCATGGAACACCATGAAGCTTTCAAAGTGCTCCATGGTATTTGGTATGGAGCACTTTAGGGGAATGGTATGACCCAATTCCTCCAAACCAAGCAGACCTTCTGGTACTTAGCTAACCCCAGGAATTATACACAATGCTATGTTCAGTGACCAGGAAGTACAGGAAGCTTGACAAAAGGTAAACAAAACAGTACCTGTGATTCCAGAAGTGCAGCTGTCTTCAGAGGATGAATGGGACTGTTGTTTTGGATGGACCATTTTCAGTTGGACAAGCAGATGGGTCACTGCAGGCAGCAGGAAGAAATGTGGTCAACTAGGTCAGTTCAGGTGGAAGGCAGAGAAGTGGTTAGTTTGCAGGCCAAGGTCAGTTCAGGTGGCAGGCAGAGACGTGGTCACTATGCAGGCCAAGGTCAGTTTAGGCAGAGACATGGTCAGTAAGCAGGCCGAGTTCAGTTCAGGCGGCAGGTAGAGACATGGTCAGTAAGCAGGCCAAGAACATTTCAGGCGGCAGGCAAAGACGTGGTCGGTATGTGGGCAAAGGGTCGGTCCAGACGGCAGGCAGAGACGTGGTCAGTATGCAGGCCAAGAACAGTTCAGGCGGCAGGCAAAGATGTGGTTGGTATGTGGGCAAAGGGTCGGTCCAAACGGCAGGCAGGGACGTGGTCAGTAAGCAGGCCAAAGTCAGTTCAGGTGGCAGGCAGAGACGTGGTCAGTATGCAGGCCAAGAACAGTTCAGGCGGCAGGCAAAGATGTGGTTGGTATGTGGGCAAAGGGTCGGTCCAAACGGCAGGCAGGGACGTGGTCAGTAAGCAGGCCAAAGTCAGTTCAGGTGGCAGGCAGAGACGTGGTCACTATGCAGGCCAAGGTCAGTTCAGGCAAAGATGTGGTCAGTAAGCAGGCCAAGTTCAGTTCAGGCGGCAGGCAAAGTATTTATTGTGAGTATTTAGGCAAAGGATCAATCCAGGTGGCAGGCAGAGACGTGGTCACTATGCAGGCCAAGGTCAGTTCAGGCAAAGATGTGGTCAGTAAGCAGGCCAAGTTCAGTTCAGGCGGCATTCAGAGATGTTGTCGGTATGCAGGCAAACTATTAGTCAGGGCAGCACGCAGAAATGTGGAAGTCGGTACACAGGAGATCGGGCACAGGCAAATAACAGCTAGTCAAGCCATAAACATCTTCACCATACCTACACTACAATTGCAGTGAGGTATGGTAGAGGCAGAAGCAGTCTTTGATGCAGAGGCCAGGTTTTGAGGGACAGTTGGGACAATAGTAACGCGTGTCCCGTCTAATTCCTTTCTTGTTACACACGCGGCATTTGTTTTGGCGTGTCCGGTCTTCTTGGGTGGAAGCAATCTTATCAGGGTAGTGTCTATCATGCAGCCTGCTGACTGCATCAGACTGCAGACTTTCAGGAGCAGGGCCTTCCTGGTAAATCAGGGATGTAATAATTGCTTCTTGATATTGGAGGTAAGAGCCAGCTCTTCCTGTAGACTTATAAATTACGTATGAATTGTACATAGCCAATTGAAAAAGATAGATGGAAACTTTTTTTATACCAGTGAACAGATCTCAGAGATGTTGTCGGTATGCAGGCAAACTATTAGTCAGGGCAGCAGGCAGAAATGTGGAAGTCGGTACACAGGAGATCGGGCACAGGCAAATAACAGCTAGTCAAGCCATAAACATCTTCTCCATAACTACACTATAATTGCAGTAAGGTATGGTAGAGGCGGAAGCAGTCTTTGATGCAGAGGCCAGGTTTTGAGGGACAGTTGGAAGAATAGTAACGTGTGTCTCGTCTAATTCCTTTCTTGCTACACATGCAGCATTTTTTTGGGGGTGTCTGGTCTAGTTGGGTGGATTCTGATTGGAGGTAAGAGCCAGCTCTTCCTGTAGACTTATAAATTACGTATGAATTGTACATAGCCAATTGAAAAAGATAGATAGACACTTTTTTATACCAGTGAATGGATCTTCTGGTTGTCAAGTAGGGCTGCATCATCTGATCGTTGAAATCAACACCACCCATATACAGATTGTACTTGTGGACACTCAGTGGTTTTTGGGACAGGCCAGATCTTCCTTGGATTTCCACGGATGTGTCTGGGTGGATGGATGACAGCATGTAGACATCCCTTTTTGTCTTTCCATTTGAGGGCCAAAAGTTCATCATTCCTTAGACTTGCTGACTCCCCCCTTTTCAGCATCTTGCGGACAATATTTTGGGGAAAGCCAATATGATTTGATCGCACTGTACCACAGGCTGGGTTTTTTTGGAGGAACAGGTGTTTAAAAAGGGGTATGCTGCTGTAGAAATTATCCACATAGAGGTGGTATCCCTTGTGGAATAGTGGTGACAGGAGGTCCCACACTATTCTTCCACTGTTTCTCATGTATGATGGGCATCCAGGGGGCTCCAAATGGCTATCCTTCCCTTTATACACACTGAAGTCATATGTGTATCCGGTGTCTCTTTCACAAAGCTTGCACAGTTTAACCCGGTACCTGGTGCGTTTGCTGGCGATATACTGTTTGCTATTAAGCCTGCCTGTGAAATGATTACGGGATTCATCCACGCAAATATTTTGTTGGGGGGTATAAATTTCAGAAAATTTGTCAGAAAACAAATTGATGAGTGGCCTAATTTTTTGGAGCCTATCATATGTGGGGTGACTTCTGGGAGGGCAAGTAAAATTGTTGTTGAAATGAAGAAACCTCAATATGGCTTTGTATATTGTCCTGGACATGGTTGCAGAATATAGGGGCAAGTGATGAATTGGGTCTGTAGACCAGTACGCATTCAGCTCATTTTTTTGGTGAGTCCCATATTCAGTGTTAGGCCGAGAAAGGTTTTAACTTCAGTCAGAGGCCTCCACTGAAATGGTCTGGCATAGGAGGAATTAGGATTGCTGGCAACGAACTGTTGAAAATAAAGGTTGGCAATAAATGGGGGGATGACCGGTGCATATGAATTAGAGGGTAGCCACAAGGGATTTGAAAGTGCCTCTGGTAGTACACTAGTATGTGGTATTTGGGGCCTGATTCTTTGTGGCTGATTTTCAGGATGACCATAATACATCTGGCTTTTTAAATGGCATGTCTCCTAATTGTCAAAAAAATTTTTTTCATTAACCCACTCATCTACTCATGAGTTATTTTTTTTTGGGCGGTTTGCAGTCATATATTTTTGTGTGTATATATTTATCTGTCTGTTGTGAGTGTATATTTATCTAATTGTCTGATTAATGTATTTTTCTGATTTTTGTGTACGTAGAGTCTTAGAGTTATGGATTTTAATGAATAAATAATGTATACCTTTTTCACCATTTAAATTGGTATGTAGTTTTTCTAAAGAATGGTGGGATCCCCTCTCCCTGGGGAAAACTTCTTTTTCTAAATGATTTTCAGGATGAGCGGTGGTACTGGTGGATGCCTCAGCTTGGGGATGTGTGGCAGTACTAGTGCTTGGCTGCTGCATGTCAGCTGGATGTTGCACAGCACGCCTGGCTCTTTTAGTGGGCACAACTTCTTCTTCTGAATCAGAGGATACTGAACCGCTGCTCTCCACGCTGCTCTCTCATCCAGAATCTGAGGCCTCTCCGTCACTCTCACCAGACATGTTGAGGATTTGAAATGCCTCCTCGCTGCTGTAAATTTTTTGGGACATTTTTGTTAGTGTGTATACTTGGGGACACTGGATGAAACTGATAATTGGATGTGCTGTACCGGTTATGTGAGCGTCACACGCTAATTGGTGCTATTAGGCTGGCACGGTGGTAGATACTGGCGTGTTCTGCTGGCACTGGGTGCTGATGATATGTGCTGCAAATGTGGAGCTGATGACACTGAAACTGTCAATCGTGCTGATGACACTGCAACTGGCACTGACAACAATGAAACGCACTGATACTGTGAATCGTGCTGATGACACTGCGACTGGCACTGACGATACTGAAAACGCACTGACACTGTGAATCAAGCTGATAATACCGACTTGCAAAAATGACTTATGAATCACACTGATGACAGTGAATGGCACTGACACTGTGAATCTCAAAGATGACACTGAATTTACACTTTGACACTGTACTGTAGCAATGTATCAGAGTATCAGAGTGTATCAGTGTGTATCACTTTAAATGCTTTAAATGCTTACTGTGGATGATCTGTGAAGTTTCTATCTCCTCTCTCTCACAACCCAACAGTGTGTGAGAGAGGAGATAGAGGAGATAGTGACAAGGCTGCAAACTGCAGCCTCTGTTTACTTTTGTGACAGCTGTGATTTGTCACAGCTAGATCGCAAGGTATAGAGCCGATTTTACTAGCTCTATACCTTGTTTTAGAAACAGCACTGTCCAATGGACAGTGCGGGCACAGTGGCCGGGTCGTGCTGGGAGTGCGCCTGAGCAGGGGGCGGGGCGTCTAAAGACGCCCGCTCAGATCTAGGAAGGTCCTGGCCGGCCAGAGGTTAAAGAGTTAAAGAAAATACCAATATTACTTTCTATTGCAAATCCATTATCTATCTTATATTTCTGTTGTGATTGTCAAGAAGATCTCATACATTGTTTTACATAATTTGTCTTGCTGTTATATTTTAGGGATATTTTATCTACATTTGATTTTTGTGCACCTCTCCTTAAGTGGCCACTATAGTGAAATGTATCAATGGTGTTTTACTGCTTGTTGTCAAATAAATAATACCCATATGTAATGAAAAGGATATCTATAGGTGTATCTCATATAGGTGCCTCTGCTTACCTCAGCTACTTTTTGAGATAAAACAAGTACCTCCCTCAGCACACACCCAGAATTTGAGCACTATTCAATGCATGATATCCCAGGCTGCCCCAATGAGCTTCGATTGCAACCATCTGGATTAACAAGGTCTGCGTGGAGGCAGACATATTCTCAGCAAGCCTAATGTCAGGTTATTATATCCCCTTTGTTTTTTCTAGCCTCTTGTTATAGCCCCTTTGTTTTTCTAGACTCTTTTTTGCAACTTACAGGACACAAGGGGCACATACACTGGGTGCCAGTTTGAGTTGTTTTGAACTACTTTTGAATTGCTTTGGATGGCCCTGAATAGCAGATGAGACACATACCAAAGCCTGAGTACATTATTCCTTAGGCATGTGTAGACTTACCTTATTAGACCCTCATATGAATATATACAATATAGCTTTAGCTACTGAACATAATTTCTCATTATGTGGTCTTGGTGAGGTCTCAGAAGTTGGGGGGTGGGGGGGGAGCAGTACCTAGGTATATTTTTTCCACTGGAGTTTCCCAAATTTCTCCTTTTAGGTTCATAAACAGATGTGAATGTATTTAATAAACAGTTGTATGTTCCTTAACTGTTATATAATGGGAAGAGCAGTATGCAAAGTGAGGTAACTCACAGTAACCAATGACTCCTCTTAGCTGATTAAGGTCAATCTCAATGGCAAATGTTAGTTAGTCAATTAACTAACTAAAACTAATTAAATAAGCCTGTTTGTATGTTCTCCTTGGATACATTTTTCATTCTCCATGTCATCTCTGCGGGGCTTTAATGTGTACAAATAAATGTTCAGTTAAAAAGAGAATAAAAAAGCTGTATGCCGCATGCTTCAGCTGGTTTAGTTCTGCTCAAAATAACAAAAAATGCAATAACAAACAGAGATACCTGACGGCGAAATCCATACAGTATATAACAAAACTTTTCTGAAACAATACAATTGATTGTCAAAACTGACAGCTGGCATTCATGCAAGAAAGTATACCCAACTGGCATTGCCAAGTAACATTAAGAATGTCTTAAAAGATAAGTATACTCTACTACTTTCCTCAGAATTTTTTCTTTGACTGGAAATTATCTGATTAAAGCCAATGCCAGGCAGGTTTTGTTATAGCTTGGGTACATTAATATGTGATGTGAAGCTTTGAGAGACATCCACTGATTATATAACTAAAGCTGGCTACACAGAGACTTCTGATGAGTGTTTTATTTCCTCCATTCACAACAAGCCTACATATAATGCTGTGCTTTACAGAGTACATAGAACCAATCATATCAGTCCTTGCTGCCAAAGTGAAATGTTCCTGTGGCAAAAAAAGGACCTGGAGCAATCAAATGCAGTCATTTCTGCATCATACAGATTTATTGCAAACAGTGGCCATGATAAGAGTTAAATTCTGGACCCAGTATTACTAGTCAATGTGCTATTGTATCAAGACAAATGAGGCTCAATGCTTTTTGCAAAATATGCACAAAACTGAATCTTGATTTTAGATTTAATAGGTGTTGATGGCTTATCTTTATCAAAAGAGAGCAGTGCCAACTCAGATTACAGTTTCCTCAATGGCTAGGTAGGACTGAAACTATATTGGTGTGTAGGGTGAATTTTCAATCAATACATGGTCAAAATGTTTTATGACAGCATAGAAATCTGTGTTTTGCTGGTTCATCTGTGTCAATGGGTTTTTCATGTTAGAACTGCTTCATGTCAGAACTGCTTCTCTCCCCGTTCAAGTTAATGGATACACAAAAGCATCTGGTTGCAGGTTGATGCGGCTTTAAAGAAGGTCAACTTCAGGTCAGATCTACCCAGCAATGAACTGTGAATATTTTCAGAGGCATCTCAAATTGATCAAGAATGCCCATCCAAGTCCAAGTCCAATGTCCATTGACACCAGTCCTAAAACTGCTTTGGGCTGTGCATCTCAAAACAGTTTGTGAATTTGTTGACATGTGGAATGCAGTGTTTGAATTTTGATTTGGATCCTATGGAACAGTGCACATTCAAACTGATGACAAGCTCATTGTAAGCTCATATACTCTAAGCACAGACGGTGCAAGCTGAGACTTCTTGGGGAAACCCTTAGACAATGAAGAAGAGTTTTGCATGATGCTTCTCATGTTTTTCCCCATAAACTAAACACATACAATTACCTGATGAGAGAAACACCGTCTCCTTATAAGTTCAGGGACAGGTCCAGGGATGTGCGGACAAGGGAGGCAGGTAAGGCAGAGCCTCACCTAGTATTATGCAGAAAAAAGCTCTCAACTTCAAGTCTGAAGCTGACAGCTTTTTCTCCATTCAGATTGGCTTGTTACAAGTTACATAGCAGGGAAAGCCTCCCTGCTGTGTGACCTATCATGGAAGGAGCGCTGCCTGTTAATTACAGTCAGCACTGCATCCGGCTTTTGACAGGTAGTTAGGTTACACAGCAGCGGGCGTCCCCACTGCTTGTGTAACCTAACTTGGTGAGGCAAGAGCTGTCACAGCCTCTACTCTGTGTTAGAGGCGTGAGTTCTTTGGATGGTTTGGACCAATGTCAAAGTGTTATTGGTCCAACCTACCCAATCAAAAAAACGAAAAAAAAAACAGTGAGGACATCAATCTCGATGCCTCACCAGTGACGAGCAAGTAAGGGACAAGGAGCCTCCTCCCTGTCTCCTCCCCACACAGCTTAGTTACTGAGCTCGGGATGGGGATTCGGCGGAATGGGGTGGAGCTTTAGGGGGACAGGGGCGGAGCTTCAATGGGCTGGGGGATGCCTCACCCAGCACAGAAGGCACCGCATGGCACTGGACATGTCAGCAGTCCAACATGCACAGTGCAAGAATTCTGATGCACAAATCTCTAGTGTAGGAGTGGGCAACTCACGCCTTCCAGCTATTGTGGAACTACAAATCCAATGAGGCATTGCAAGGCTGACAGTTACAGGCATGGCTCCTAGTGGCAGAGGCATGTTGGATTTGTAGTTAAAGTCTTTTATTTTTTGGCATATATCTACTGGTAGAAAGTAGTAGATATATGCCCCATGATTTAAAAACATTAAAAAATAGGCAAATACCTAAATACTCACCTGTTCCAGTGCCGCTCACTCCCAGCTGAAGAACTCCCGACTCACGAACGGCTTTGGAAGACGAAGTGTGTGGGTGCATGCACAGTAGAGCGGAGGGGGAAAAAACACAATGACAGGGAATGGACGCAGCCATGCAGCCGGGACAGAAACCGTGCGACACAAGGAGGCCGCGGTGGATCAGAGACTGGCACCAGCGCTGGAGTGACTGCCAGAAATGAGTGGAAGGAATCCGGAGGTGTCTAAGTTAGCTTCAAAGGCTTTTCCTCAGTGGATCTCTGCTAAAGATGTCTGAGGATGTCTAAAATATTACAGTTCCTACAAAAAAAAAGATTATTCTTTAGCTATATTACTAAATGCATACATGATAATATATAATAGATAAAGGTAAAGACCCCAGTGAGCAATCATATGTGATGGTTAGAGAGCACCCAGGAAAAAGTGTTTCTCTCACAGCCTTTGGCTCCTAAAAAAAAAAGCCTTTGTACTAATACTTTTATAATGACAAATAGCACCTCACTGCCTAGTGCAGCCTTTCTCAACCAGGTTGCTGCGTCCACCGCTGTCCAAACCTGCTCCCCTTCCCCCAGCCCCTCTGCCATGATGCCACACATCACTGTGGTGAAGATTATAAGTAAATTCAAATTCTGGTTTTAAGGGGGATCAGTTCCCTTCAGTAAATTGAAACTTTGGCCTAGTTAATTGAAACTTTGTAGTACTACTGAAATGGCAAGACTAACATTTGCCTAATACTAGGGCTGACCCTACTTTTTGTTGTTCTTTCCTTCTTTTATGTCTTTCGCTGGGTTTACTTCCATAACAAGGTCACAATAGCCCTCTTTTTTCTTGTAGTTGTCATTTAAACATCAAATAGCTCATAGAATCTACAAAGACACTTACAGCTTGGGAGTCTCCAAGTATCATAAATGACAGCATAGAAATAAAAGAGGAGGATACCAGGATATATGTGTGCAATAAAAGGGTGACAAGAAAATCAGTGCAGTGTTTAGTGATGTCAGAGCAGGGCAAGGCATTGTGGGTGTATCCGCTAGGTCCATTCACTGCTGCAATTACAATAAATCCTTGTAAGTACATCAGTAGGTGGACACTGTGATTGGCTGAATTCACCATGTTGCATTGGTGTGCGCTGCAAAATGTTCTGAATGCAGTACTTTTGTGCAGTGCAGTGGGCCGTGCCACAGTACAACCTCATTGCACCACGCTGTGCTCATAGAACTTAAAGAAATAAAGTTATAACAAAAATGTAAATCATGTGATGCCCCCAGATCGGCATTGTGACTGCTAATGTATACCAGCGGCAGTGTGTTGTAGTGCAGCCCCTGGTGTGAATGCAGCCTAAAACATGCTCACACAGCCACAGACATGCTTATGAGTGTAAATTCTAACAGTTATAGGTAACTCATATAATCTTGTGTGTCAGGTTAAAAATGATACTTTAAATGTTATATGAAGTACAGCAAGCGTAAAGCTGTAATCTGTCAATTTCACTAAACTAAAGGAAATAAAATTACTTCTAAAATATTTTGTTAAAATTGTGAGCTGAATGTCATACTACTAAAATTAAATATGTTTTTTTTGTTGGCTTATTGTTATAGGTTTGAAAGTCTACCCTAGCCCCTAAATCAATATATAATCAAAACTGCAATCTTCTAAGCAGAACAAGCTATTAATAATGAGTCCTTGGGTTACTAATAACTGCAAATAACATTTACTTACACAAAATCTGGATTTCCAATCTCATTGATTTTACAATCATAATATGTTTTTTGTTGCTACATCAGTACCAAAGTAACTAAAATATATGTAAACCCGGTCAGTAAATACCATAAAGCTTTCAAGAGAACTTTTCAATCTTTTAAAATCTGCAGCTTTCCTTAATATTATATCTGGTGATCCAGCCATGAATGTCTTTGTTCAGGCACTTCCCATTATAGGGTCACAGGTCAGCTCAGATTATGAGGCTGAGTGAAAATCACTTGCCTCATAATTCTCCTTTTAAAGCCAATCTCCAGGAAAAAAAACAACAAAAAAACTAAACTGCAGTTTTTTGACTATGGAGATTGTGTAAAAGACTTTAACTTACCTAATACATTATCCTGCAGGCTCCAAGACTGGCACCCCTAGCTTTCTCTCCCTTCTGCTCCGGTGGTAGAAGGCCCGCTGACAAGGGACAGTTCATGAGCCAGAGCGGAAGTGAATAAGGTGAAGGCCAGCTGTTGGTGGATCAGTTAAGTAAAAGTGTTTTGCATAGTACCTCAAGGCAAAGTAGTTGTACCGTCATTTTTTGCCCGGTAAAATATATTGGTATTAAAGTGACACTAAACTCAGGAGTTAAATCTTGAAAATGCATTCAAATACCTTAACTATTAACAAAAATGTACCGTACTTTTTCGTCTATAAGACGCCCCCATGTATAGGATGCCCCCCACTTTTCTTACCCAAAATTCTGAAATTAATATTTTCCATGTACTTTTGCATAACTGATTACATCCAGTTTAAATTTTGCAGAGTAAGACAGCTGCTTACTGGTACCGGTATTTTCTTTGTTTTCTGACATTTTTATGGGCTCCCTGTTGCATCTGGGCACTGGCTACACGCTCTCCGCAGCATCAGCTGACGTCAGGTACATAAGGCTCATGATTGGAGGAAACCTGTTAGCTTGTCTCTGCAATCGGAAGTTTCACTCGTGAGGCTAGTTTGCAGAGGTATCGGCAGTTTCACAACCGCGGTTCTCCTCTCGGCCCCCCGTGTATAAGACGCCCCTCCATTTTTAAGTAAATATTTTTTAAAGAAAAAGAGTATAATGTCTTATAGACGGAAAAATACAGTATCTTATTTGTGTATCACTCGGTTGTTGATCTTCAAATCATCTCTGAATTTGTGCTGATACTGTTCTCCCTTCTGGAGGGTGGCTGCTTTTGTTCCCCATGGCCCCTGTGTGTATTGTAAAGTAGCCAGCGCTCCAAGGTCGCTCCTGTGATAGTTTATCATTTCAATACAAATGAGTAAACTAACGTTGAGATTGTAATCCATCCCATCGGGCCTTGTGTTTGCCACCCCTGCTCTAGAAGGAAGGACAGTGTCAGCATGAATTCAGAGATGATTTGAGGCTCTACAGCCCAGTGATACACAAATCAGATACAGTTTTGTTAATAGGATACTTTAATGCATTTTTAAGATTTAACGTTATAAGTTTTAGTCAGGAAGGGTGGATCAAGCTTTAAGGTTTTGGAAGCAGTATGTTGTCCTTATAAGAACTATAGTACACAATGTTTTTGCATAAAACATCAATGCAGTTATCAAAACTGAGAGACAAGGTGAACTGTTAAAAAAAAATCCATTCACGTAACTTGCTCCTTTATGTATATTTCTGGGGGTCTTGGAAGAAAGACAAGTTTCTTGAAATAACGTCCTCATTAAAAATTGTCCTGGAGAATTCCCTGCTCTATAGTCACTGCTGTTGAGGAATTAATCCACGCAGAGATTTAGCTGCAGTAACATCTGAACGCCAAATGTGTATTGTACTGTAGCCAGAAAAGACACTTTGTAGACCGTTGTACTGTAAATAAAAATAAAGATTAAGTCCTGCTGGTGCAGCAGACATTGGTTCATTCCACCTAGTGATCTTCACTAAAGTCAAAATCTGCCAAATGTAGGCAGCTTGACATCAACATGCTTCTAGCATTGGCTTATCAGCCAACTACATTCTGTGTTTCAGAAAGAAGACTGGGTTGGCAGGTCAGATAGGTAATGTGTGACTGTCTCGTCTTTCCTCTTAACCTTTAATCCTGTCTTGTGACTCTTAAACTGAACATCTCTCCAGTAAGCTAGTAGAAGCTGTTAGAGTGACTCTTTTTTAGCTTATGAATAAATGTTGTTACTTTATGTCTGCAGTTTCAGAAATTCCAGCCTTGTCCTACCTGTAAGTAGTACATTGATATCCTTATGAACAGCAAGTGGCATGTCTATGGAATGGAGTGTTTCAGTTCTTTGACATATATAGGATGTTGTGCATCGTATTTCTGGTAAGCACTCACTCCTTTAAAACTTGCAGATGCGCAATAGTACTAGACAGCCTCTATACCCTTGGTTCTCAACTGGTGGGTCGTGACGTCCGTGTTCAGTAGGTCGCTGCATGGCTTCCATTTTTCTAGGTGAGAGGCTCCTATGACTCCCTCTAGCACAGCATTGTCAGTTCTCACGCCAAGCAGCCATTCAAAATATGCTGCCCGGTGCCGGGTGTCAGCTTGAGATGGGGTGGGCTGGGGGTATGGCCTCAAGGCAGCTTCATCCATACGTGCATTGCTTACAGCTCCCTCATGTGTCCTATAGAGGTGCCTGGACCGGAGTGATGTCACATTCTGGCTCCCGGCACCTCTACAGAGCGCACAAGGGAGCTGTACATGCAATGCACATATAGATGGAGCTCCGTCACAGGACAGGAGCCCACACTGGACTCCAGTTCTCAGAAGATGGGGAGACCGGGTGGACCTTAAAAAAACGAAAACATTTTTTTGAGTGTGTGTGTGTGTGTGAGATTGTGTCTGTGGTTGTGTATGTATGTCAGTGTTTTTGAGGACTCATTCACGCTGGTACAGTGTGCTAATCGCATAGTACCCTGTGATTAACACACTGTACCATGCAAACTATACTATACTGCACTGTGCATTCTGGCGTGGGAGGTGTGTTGCGTTGCCATTCATTTGAATGGTATCCCAAATACACCTCCCGCCCACAGTTCGTACGCCCACACCGGAACGCGCGATACCCTAATGTTGTGCGTTCCATTGCAGTGCGACTTGGGTTGCGACTTAATGACCAAGGAAAAATGTGGGTCCTAAGGTTACACAGGTTGAGAACTACTGCTCTATACCAATGTAAATGAAATGTGCAGTATTTTCTTTATGCTGTGCACTGAAGGTACCCATTGAGTTGAATGCCTGGGTGACCTTGCTTACTCAAGTACTATAGAAATAGCAAAAGGATTACAATATTCGGCTCTGAGATGGAGTTCTTGGTTAAATATGAATCAACGTAATTGGGGTCTGTGCACTTATAAAAAAAGAAAATCCCTTAACTTATGGAGTAATGCCAGTGGTGGGTGTCCAGTTGCTCTTGGACACTAGAGGTCAGCTGTTCTCAGACACTCTAAAAGGATGCCAGGACAACCAGAATTGTTGTGCTCTGCAATATCCAAATTCGAAGGAGAAATTTGCTACAGGAATCTACCTGAGCTTGTGGTACATATCATTAAACATGACAGCCACTGCTGCTGATGAAAATGGAAGCATAGGTGTTGATCTGTGTTCTGTAAACACCAATTTTGGTTTATTTTGAGAGAGATAGGTCTGCAGCCTGTAGCAGAGTACATACACGCCAATGCCTGCTGCTAGTTCACATTTACCCACAGTGTGCCAGGCATCACACAGCTCATTTCCATGAATACATCAAAGGCTTCAATCATAGGAATATCACATTAATCTTTGCAGATAAGGTTCTTTGAAGTTTACTAATGTCACATTCTATGACAAGGGATTAGCCACTATAATTTCGATTTTGGACTGTTTTCTAAACAAATAATTATTGCTCGAGTGAGAAAAGCTCCAGGTTTTTGTAGTGTAGGACTCACAAGACATGAGGACCGTTGATGAGCATAGTGAGCTCATATATTTTGGCCAAAATACAAATTGATACCTCATGATTCTGTGTGTTTTGATCTTTTGCAGAGTGAGTGAAAAAATGCAGTTAAAATGCATACTAACTGTTTGCTTGACATATTGTATAATAGAACATAAGAGGCTGGATACAAGCACTGTATGTCCACAACTGAATTCACAGTGTGTTGCTGTTAAAAAGTGTTATGTTGGTGAGATATGAGATCAAGCTTAGGTAGCCCACAATAAGCATCACAAAACCCACAAATATAAATGCTACTGCTACCATATATTCAACAACCATTAAATCTTATGAAGACTCACAAGCTGAATAAAAATAGAAAGAGAAAGGCTGTGTTTTGGCCATAGCAAATGTATTTATCTTTTATATCATTTTCCAACTTTCATCAAATCAGAGAAGAATTGAAATCTGGATGATACAAGTAGCATACATTCCATTCTGTCTTCTGATCTGTAACTATAGCAAGGTGTACTAAAAAAACAGGACATGGGGCATATGTTTTTGGCTGAATCCGTCCTCCTCCTTTACTATCCAATCACCAGGATTTTTATTTTTATTTTTGTCTTCATTTTTTCTTCATTATTTTTTCCTCGTTTTTTGGATTTTCGTTGGACACATTTTTGCACTGAATTTTCACTGTCGAAGTGTCTTATATTTATGGATTTCTAAAGACTATATATATATATATAAAAAAACTACAAAAAAAAACTACAAAAGATTTGGACTATTCACAAATACATCGAAAAAAGTTTATTTTTGTTTCATTTTTTAAGTGGTACACATTGTTTGTCCATTCACTATTTATTAACAAGAATCACTTACACATGATACATATATTCACAGCCTATCACATTTTATTATAGAAATATATACATTGTCTGTTTTGATATTTGTTCACACAATTAATTCACATTGAAGATTTTGAGATACACCCCTCCACTGAATGTTTTATTAATCATTAATTATTAATTTTCAAGAGCACTTGTTTAATCCTGATCGCAACGTCTGAGTTCTTATATTTACATCTGAAGGACGGTTAGCGCTGTACATTTTGAAATAAGAGCAATTATTGTAGTAACAGTAATCTTACAGTAATAGCACTTAATACCTTGAAGTGTGTGTGGGGGGGGGGGGGGTATTTTATGTAGGGGGCTGACTTTAAAAAGTTAATTGATAAAATCCAGGCAGATGCCTTTTGCATTGCACTAGTGCCCCTAAATAGTGCTGGTGATCATCAGTGCCATCTAGCGGTGCATCTGGCTGGCTTTTATAAGTATGCTTTTATAAATAGACCCCATAGTGCAGAAACTGAAGATTTCCTTTAACAAAATGGAAATTAAAACATGCATATAAACAATGTTTATCAACTTTCTAAAAATAAATTACTGTATATCTTCTGTCTATAGCAACTGGTTAGATCCACTTTACAAATATAAAGTCATTTTCATGATGATTTTGTTTTACCTGTTTTTATGGTTTTCCCAGAGCAGGCACATTAAAGTGAGGCTGTCCGCCATTTTATAATTTAAAACATAACAGTCAAGCTTTATTTTAGAGCATACACCACAAAGTGCCTGATATTATCCCTTTGTAACTGAAAAAGCCTGTTTGTGTGCCCTTCTGATCCAGGTTTCACTGTGTTACTAAGGTATAGACTTCCCTGTCTTTGGGAGCTGTGCCTGACCCCATAGGTAAGCACTACCTACCCTCATCCAATGTGAATGCCTCAATGGGAAATAAAGTATAAAAAGACTGACAGTTTTGCTTCCAATAATCACTGCTAAGATTCACATATGCTACTTTTAAATCTACTTACGCTATGTGTAATCTGGCAGCCAGGAGTTTTTATGGTGCCTTAGGATGTGGACAAAACTCCTCAAACATATTTACTTATTGCTACAGTTACCAAGCTTATGTTGCCATCTTGAACACAGGATATTGGCTGTGGTGATGGATTTTTATAAAATTGGTAGGTTTTTGAGAAAGACATTTGTAGAGAAAAGAAAAGGATTAAAGCAGTACTGTAGAACCACAGCTAAAATCATAGAAGTAAACAGCATTCCTTGCAGTAGTATTTCTGGCCATCCAGTCTTGTGATCCAGATCCTCAAAAGTGAAGATGATCAGTGACAATAGGTCCAGAAACCAGCAAGCCTCGACCCAAAAACAACATCAGGAAGTTGGCAGTACACTGCAAAAACCCTGAAGTGTTTTACACATCACTGCCTACTCATAAGGCTCACGAATAAGCACTTACATAGTGCAACGCATCAAGGTTTTTGTAGTGTACTGCTGGTTTCCTGATTTTGTGTTTGGACGGAAGCTGCTATTTTCTGGACCTGGTTGTCAAAGACCTTCTCAGTTTTTGAAGACTGCTTCACTGTTGGGCAAGAACTAAGATCTGGGATTGTCTTAGAGAGGGAAGGTGTGACTGGTCCCCAATGCAGACATATGTTTCAATCCTCCAGAACACAATAAAAAGGAGAAGAGAGATTGTTTCATGATTGACCCCTCTAAACACCATTTCTCTGACTTTAGCCACAGATGTCCCAAGGCTGCCAGAAGAGGGAAACATAATAAAATAATGACCACCTCTAAGCACTTCTCACTTCAGTAAATCAAGTCCTGTTTTTCTGGCATTTTGTTTATCGTAAGCTGAGTTCTCTTTAAAATTTGCGGAATTCATAAGCACACCCTTGTTCAGTATTCCTTTATAGTATAGTTTGCCCTTCACATTACCTTTTTCTAGTATGATTCCTCATTTACATAGAGTAGTGATATTCTGTAGAGAGAGAAAACAAGATGCTCATTATTTTTGCCCCTGTCATTTGTATCAGCACCTTGCTGTTTTTCTTCACTTGCAGCCTCTTCTTATTTCTTCCTATCATGTCCTTTATTTTCCGTCTCCTCCAGCTGTGTCAGCAGGTCTTCTCCCTTACTTCTTCTTCTACCCTTTAATCAAAGATCATCAGTGCCCCAACATGTTCCTTTCATCCAAGCCACTGTTTTCTGTGCAAGGTCCTGTACGGGTGCCCCATTCCTGCCTCTTGCCTGTATGTACTGTACGTACTTTACTCTTTTTCATCTTCCAGTACTGTAAGCTTACTTGTAAAGGGGACTTAATAGCTAGAAAAATATCTAGAAAATAGAACATTTAAAATGTAATGTTACTAAGCAGCTGTGAAGAGAATGCATTGATAGTTGACTTCATATTTCTGTAATTTCCTCTTATGACTATAGTGTTACATCTAAAACACATGATAGCATACAAGATATAATGATAACATTTACAGATAACTATGTACAAATGTCAGGAAGCTAAGTGGGATCCTAAATAAAGAATTGCTGATAATATTCTTATCGATTTGTGTAAAAAATAAAATTCACGTACAGAAATGGAACACTCTTTTGAGTAATGGCTGCTGCCTAATGCTTTTGATTATATGTTGTTTTAAGGAAGAACTACAAGAATATTAAACATTAACCCTTGCAGTGGGGCTACCCCAGCACTCTTTATGGTTTAGAATAAAACCAAATATTTTTTTTAAATAAAAAAATATATATTCACCTGATCCTCGGTTCCTTGGCATCTCTTACTCTCCACTCCAACTTTGGAATGTCCCTCAGCGTCCTCACTTCCAGTGCAACTGGATAGACTGCCAGAGCTTGGAGGAGGAGAGGATGCGGAGACCGGTCTAGCAGCCAAGTGGGACAGAGGACCAGATCAGGTTAGTATATATTTTTGTGCAGTGATCCCAGTGAGGGATTCTGCATGCAATCTTTATTCTGCTTCTGCCCAGACAGTAAACATAATAGAGTGCCCTCACATTGCATATGTTAAATTAAAGTATGGGGACTTTTGTATATAGAAACCTTTGCCAATGTAATTTATTGAGGCTGAAAATAGCTGCTTACATCTCTAACTGATAATAATGGGAGATCAGATCTTCAGATCCTCAATCTTTGTAACAGCATGTGGGCAACAATTTTGTACATGTGTAGTATAATTTTTTTACAAATTCTTTATTTAAAGAAGTTTTTCACAATTTTCCAGGGGTAACATAATGGGGGAAAGGGAAGTACAGATAATACAAAAAAAAATAAAAATACAAAGTCAGAAATTCAAGGTTTCACAGCGGCCCCACATGGGCCCATGGGGGCAGTTGAAGGAAGCAATGCTGATTAAATGAAGACATGGACGTCCAATCCAGACCTTTCTGGGGATTGTAGGAAATATATGCAAGGACCCTGGTTGTGTCATTAACAAAGCATAGCAATAAGAGGCGTTCAGGTTCTTCAGCCAGGGTTCTATTATGTAAGTATGGAATCTTGAGGAAGAACAGAAGGTCATCCGCGAAAGCGGCCACCTTGTGTTGGGCATGTCCCCTCTGGATCCCTTTTATGTCAGGATTAGAGCGGATAGTTCTGAGGAAGGGTTCTAGGGTGAGGATGAAGAGTAGGGGAGAGAGGGGGCACCCCTGGCGGGTGCCATTCGAAATGTGGAAAGGCGGAGAGAGGACCCCGTTCACTCGGACCCTCACAGAAGGGTCCCAAACCAACCGCGTCTAAAGTGGAGGTAAGGAAATCCCAGTCCACCCTGTTGAACGCCTTCTCAGCGTCGGTGGATAGTAGGACGCAGGGGGAGGCGGACGACAGGGCAGAGTGGATGAGTCCCATGGCTTCGGTGGTATTGTCCCTAGCCTCCCTCGTTGGGACAAAGCCTACCTGATCTAGATGTATCAGATCTGGTATATGGGGGGGATAGACGGTGATAGAGAATCTTGGCGAATAGTTTGGTATCGACGTTTAGGAGTGAGACGGGTCGGTAACTAGGGCAAAGGGTAGGGTCTCTGCCTTCCTTAGGAATGACCGTGACGTGGGCAAGGAGTGATACGGGTGGGACAGAATTGCCCTCCCTCAGAGAATTGAGGGCCGATAAAAATGGGCTCGAGAGGAGGGGTAGGAACTGTTTGTAGTAGTGGAGAGTGAATCCATCAGGGCCGTGGGCTTTACCAGACTGGGAGGTTTTGATGGCGCGTTCAAGTTCAGGGGGGGTGATCGGAGATTCTAATAGCGTGGAGATGGAAGGATCCAGGGTGGGCATGCCTGAGTCCGATATATATTTGGTTATGCATGCCAATCGCGGATTAGGTGTTTGGGTGAGGGTGGAGGGGGATAGGTTATATAAGGATGAATAGTATTCGCTGAAGGCGGAGGCAATGTCTATGGGCTTGGTGAATCTGGTATTTGGTTGTTTAATAATGAGGGGGATATGGTGTCTGGCATGGCGCTGACGTATGGCTCTAGCCAAATATGCACCACATTGGTTGCCGTACTCATAAAATGAGCGTCTACACTTGGCAACGGAGGCCTTGACCCGGTCGAGGCAGTGGGTCCTGAGTTGTTCCCTCAAGGTGCATAATTGCTGTCCAACTGTCGTGTCCACTAGGGTCTTATGTCTGGATTCAAGGTGGCGGATCTGGGTGAGGAGTTCGGTGATCTGGGTCAGTCTCTGTTTCTTGAGCCTAGCGCAGTGAGCAATAAGGATCCCTCTGATTGTCGCTTTGTGGGTTTCCCACACTGTGCAGGGGGACACATCCGGAGTAGCATTTTCTGCAAAGAAGAGGCGCAAGTCATGCTCCAGGGAGGCGGAGACGCCGGGGTCGTGTAGAAGAGACTCGTTGAGCCTCCACTGCCACGGTCCCGGGGAGGGCCAGTGAGGGAGAATGTTTCTAGGATGGTATTGAGGATGGCCGTAACCGTAGGTCGGAGGCCTGCCGCAGTGGTAGCCTCCGGGAGCCCCCGTAATTTCACATTGTTCCGTCGCGACCTATTCTCCAGGTCGTTGTGCGCGAGGAACAGGGTGGATAGAAGGCGGTCATGGGTTGCGGTCTCCATTTCCATGCGGTCAAGTCGGTGGGCCAAATGGGTCTGTCCCGTGGACAGGGTGGAGACCTCCGTTTCTAGCCGGGAGACCGTGCTGCTAATGCCAGCTATATCTTTCCTGAGTGCAGCCTCCATTTTGGCTACGAGGGCGGCCATGTCTTGGCGCGTGGGAAGAGAGAGGAGAATGGAGGAAATCTCCCCTGCGGACAGGGCAGCGGCCGTTTCTGAATGTGGCTGTGGGGACATGGTGAGCGGGATGACCGGATCCTCGATCGGGCTGGGATCGGGAGTGGAGGAGGATGCCCGCAGCGGAATGGAGGCGTCCGGGGCGTGGGTGTCACAGGGATGGGATGGTGAAGCATGTCCCGAGGCCTTACCCTGCATGTCAGACGCCATGGCCGTCCTGGAGGAGCTGCGGGTTGTCGGCGCTGGAGATGAGAGGTAGCGCTGCAGAGAGGTCTGTGAGCGCTGGCTGTTGTCAGAGCGAGTTTTGCCCTTAAACGACATCAATAACGGGTTGAAAAGATGTCTCGATCAGCTGAACATGTGTAGTATAATGATAACTCTCTTTTTTGCGCAGCTAACTAACCTAATGACACTGCTGCCATTAGATGGCGCTGAGAACCATAGGAGTTTCCCATGCTCCTCAATGTCAACTAGTGGTGGTAACACCATGCAAACAGCATTAACCCTGCTATAATTGTATATAAGCCCCAAAGAAACTCATCCTTCATCAATGCTTGACATTTTCCACTATGTCAGAGATCCTCTGCTTAGAGATAAAAATCCCTCTTAACACCGGCCCCTACTTTTTATGACTTTATGTATTGTCCTTGAGGGTTCGGGTGTTTATAGATAGAAAATGGCAGTTGGCAGATCTAGCTGGTTTTTGGCCGGATTCAGTGAGATTGTAATCAGCATTACTTGACACACCTGGCTGAGTGTTCTTGGTGAGGATGATCAATTGGCCTTGCCTGCTTGCTATTTTATAGATCAGCCGGCATCTTTAGTATGTTTGTTCCCTCCTGCTCTAGAGGCATTAACATGTGCTATAGGACAGCTGGCACAGAGATTAGCCCCCATAGGTTTTAAGGTTAATTGTTTGTGACCTTCTAATGGTCTCTTTCTGTGCAAGCCCTAAATCCAAAGCTGAGCTGCGTATTATATATAAAATATTTATAAATATATATACATTATATATAAAATATGTAAAACAGTTATATAATTATAAAACTGTTTTACCAGCCAAGTGATTTATTAAAGCAATACACATTCTTTTGTGATTGCTTACCCTTTCGTTGCTCTGTGGTACATAGAAAAAGAGTGACAACCCTTGCTCTGTGACAACCCTTTAAGAACCTAAAATCCTGCAAGCTCCAACAGTGCCCTCACTCCTGCCTGTTCTATGGTCTACTAGTGAACATTACTACACTGATGTAGATCCAGAGTAATCATAAGGTGACCTTGGAAAGGCTTTTTATTGTGACAAATTTTGGGAGGAATGTCTGGGGAGGATCAAGCCCATTACAAAAATAGGTGAAATATCTTGAATTGTCCTTGAATTTAACTTAAAATACCTGATCTGGAGAAGTCTGATTTTGTCTAGAACATGTTTACTGTGACTGTAGACCTGCAATAAAGTTTAAGGAAGACATCCAAAGGGTCCAAAGTTGTTTTCCTGCTTAGTGTCTAGACTAATTTTACTTTTCACTGGTGACCACCCCAATCCCCCACCAAACTTTTCCCATCCTTCCTGTCTCCCCCTCTTTCGCCAAGCAGAAAAAACACTCCCACTGCAAGTCTGATTACAGTTTTTAACTGGATTGCAGAAATCCACATAAAGACAGTTTTTAAATATTCATATTGGCTTGGCAAAAAAAAATAAAAATAGTTTATCAACTTTCAAATGAAATCATGTCTGTAAATATGGAATTTATATACATTTGATAGAATGTGTTCTTTAACAAAACTGTTATATATTATACTATAGTGTGCTGCATTTCTTTAGTGTTACCATAGCATTCTGAAGAGTTCTCTGGACACACAGCAAGTCACTTACACTGTAAACACTTCAACCTGGTTGTCAATGCTTGCCACTCTACTGACTCTCTTCATCCTTCTTTAAACCTATCAGTCTTAGGTATCTTCAAATTCATTTACATTTCAGTCAAAATGGCAATAGCTGACATGCTGCCTTTTGGCTTGATCTGACTCTGACAAGAGATGTAGAAAGGCTGATAGCTGCTGTGAGTCTGTAGCCTGCAGGGGGGTTGCTGTTTCAGTACCTATTTCAGTACAGAAATAAAAGCAGTTGCAAAGAGATTCTGGCAGCTCCTATGTTGTAAAGTTTATCCTACTCAGGTTCGTTCTGTGCTCCATCTGCAAGCCCATGGCTAGCAGTGATGCAGTTTGATGACTATCAGCCGATAAATTAGAATATAATGGGTGTTAAATTAGCAGGTTTATGTAGAGCAGCTTGAGAACTTGCTTGCAGAATTTGTTTCCCGGCACACTTGAAAAATGCAGTGTAAAGTTTCTCAATAAAGCCATACAGTATAATGGTACTGTGTATAGGTCATATATTGGGTATGTATGTTCCTATAATTACTCTCTTTGTCTGTGATTAGAGACTGAGGCATGCAAGAATCATACAGCTTTGTTGTACTGGTTCCACCCTAGGCCATAGTTAGACGCCATGCGGCCCTAGGCACACCTGAAAAATTGCACCCTTTTGTACAAGCTCCACACTTTGTATCATGCATTTATTTTAGAAATAAAATGCTTGAATGTGCTATTAGAGGAGGCAATGGGGGTGATTTACTAACCTAAACACACGCACGCACTAGGTGCGTGTGATTTTTACACAGCAAAACGTATTTATCAACCAAAAAGTCTCTAAAAGCATATTTCCACTAATGCCATATATGGAAAAATCATGCACATGATGCATATATAATGCTGCTTCACAGTTTAGACAAAAATGGTTAGCTCATGCATTTACATTCCTGCATTCATCAACGCAAGCAACACAACATAGAGCTAATTTACACAACATCACCTTGCAAATTCATGCAGGGCTTTGCACAACACACCTGCTGGGTGTGTACACACTACAAAGGTGTTTAGATTCCACCCATAGATCATGCTGGGAGGGAACACACTACAGAGGTGTATACTTGTTCGTGGTGTGTTTATAAGGTTAGTAAATCAACCCCAATGTGTCTGCATTATTTTCACAGCTATTCTAACCGTGCTGACAAACACAGGTTTCTTGAACTATAGTGAATCTTTTGACTCCTCTAAATTTAATTGAGATCATGTTTTTCTACTAAATTAAGTAGAAAATGGTAGTGGGATGAGTGCAAAAAAGAATGTTTAGATGATTGGCTCTAGGCCTTATAGCACCAGCCCATAAGAGCCATGATGGCAAATGGCATTATGACAGTCCTGGCAACACCTTTTTAACACTATGTAATATGATGATGATGATTATTATTATTATTATTATTATTATTATTATTATTAAAAACATCTACTCCAACTGCTATTGTAACTGCAATTTAATATTTACTTTGTCTCTTTTGATCAACACTATACGGTGAACTCATTTTTGTGTTTTACATCCCTTATCACACATAGAATTCTTGACCTTTGGCTGGGTATTTTTTACATGTTCAAAAGCTTTTAACATGCCAGAAATTTCCTTTTAAATTGGCCTTCCATTTTGTTTTGTCTGTCCCAAAGCCAGATCAAGCTTACCCATACCTTTGGTCTCTGAGTTCTTAGAGGGACAGTGGCCTGTTACTTGATCTGTTAGTGAATGTCTCATGGCAAAGCTATAGATTTTACAAAAAATAACCCACGATATTAATCTTGGAACTGCTGCTTTTAATTAATGGGATTTTTACTGTACACTTTTTTTTACTGTATACTTGTTACCACTTTTCCTATAGTAGCATAGCGTTAGTCACAGCTCAGTGTTTTTCCCTGTGTCATCTCTCACTTCTCTTCGATCTGTGTCCATACAGTCTGCACTTACTTTACTCATTAAGGGTGAATTTATTGAAAATTGAAGCAGTTGTGCATAGCAACCCATCAGCTTCTAACTTTTATTCTCAAATCTTAACTGAACTGAAGATAAAAGCTAATCGGTTGCCATGGACAGTTCCTCCAGTTTTGATAAATTCCCCCACTGTGTTCTGCTCCTCACTCTGCTTACTCCACCTCCATGGCTTCATCTGCTCAGCCACTTGGGAATTCATTTAATGGCATTGTATAGAATTCCCAACGACTGCCTTACAAACAAATATTTTTTTTTTTTTTTTCGAAGCCCGTGGACGTGCATCAAAACAAACTTCCCCCTGTGAACAAAAAAAGTGAACCGTGAAATCACAGCACACAAAAAACGTGCACAAGGGTGCAAGGTCCTTCAAAAGAAGGGACCTACTTTCCCGACCCCCCGGGGCGCAAGGCTCCTGACAGGGGTTGAGACTGTCGGACCACCAACCCGAAGGCCGGTGGACCGTTTCCGTCGGGGACCTGCCGAAACAGGTCCCTCACAGTACTAGGCAGGGGGGATCTCCCGAAGAGAAACCCCCCTCCTGGGTGGGAGGAGACAGAGAACCCCGTAGGAGGCACAGAATCTCCTCCCAGCATCAGGAATAGGCCCCGAAGAAACCTGCACCTTCAGCAATCTGTGGGTCAATGCTTTTAAAAAAAGCCAATCGTGCAAACGTGCATAGAGTGCATAAATAATAAAGTGCCAGTGCACCACGCTGACAGGCCTTAGGGGCCGAGTGCAAAAAAATTGCCCCGGACTAGCCATAAGGCCTGTCCAAGAGGCGTTGTGCAGAAATAAGCAATGTGGTGTGTGACCGAGTGATCAGTGAGTCAAAGTGGGGTCCCACACCCAAGTGACTTCCTGAGCACCCCTGGGACGCCACCCCCAGGGGGCACAACACCACGGGCTTCTGCCGCCCCCGAACCCTCTAGCCTTGATCAAGTTTCGGATCCATTCCCATCAGGAGATAGTTCACCTTCAGAGATCCCTCCCCGTGGAGCCCACCCATTAACTAGGGTCGAAAGCTCCGGGGCCTGGAACCTCATCCGGCTCCCTACCAATTACGCCAGGAACCTACCGGTCCGTCCATCCACCCCTCATAGGCGACAGCGGACTTTCAGTTCCCGACAACTGATAAGAACAGATACTACACTTGATCTTAGCCAAAAGGCCGAGAAGCGATAAGTAAGTTTGTTTTAAAGTCCACATATATAGGTAAGCACCACATAAGTGGAAGATCACACCTAAGATATATATAGTATATATTGAAAGGTGGGGAATAGGTAGCAGGTACAATGCTCCCTGGGGTGAGCAATCTTTGGAGGTAGAGAGACCAGTCCAGTGAGTGTTCTTCAAACAGTCGTGTATTTATTGGTGCTTTACACAGGTTATTTATGGTGCTGTGCAGTGCTCAAATGAAAGCAAGAACTCAAAAATAAAAACCCAGCCATGTCCCGGCACTAATTACACAAACACACTCCTAACTATCAACCTCAACTCTAAAGGTGCCCATACCTTAGGCACCTTTGGAATGTTTGTTTGAAAATTTTTGTTTGAAAATTGGCTGTTGATATGTGATGGCTTTATGAACAATTTAAGGCACTTTGGTCTCTTTTACGTTGTGGTTTGGTACTGATTTGTACTCAATTTGCATTATTGTCTGTGTTCTTGCGGTGTCCCTGCTGGGTAGAGTCACCCTCTCCGTTTGCCCTAGTAATTACTGCCACTGAGCAAAAAAAGATGAGAAATTTAAATTTTTAGAGCTGTCACCTTGTTACCAGAGCAAGAGGATACCTTTTCCAGTGACAACTATCTAAGAGGGAAAGTCCCTTCAATTTGGAGATTATGTGTATTATTGCCCTAATTACCCATGTTTTCTATACTGTCAGTAGTTCCTCCTTAGATCAACATTTCCTGTTATGAATCAGCAAGATAAAACTTGCCCCAACTCTCAAGTTAAAAAATCAGAAGCGCTTCATTGTACATTGCCTCATCAGATTCAAGTATAGCTATTACCTGAAACATAGGATAGCTGACAAATTAAAGCTCATATACATTAGCTCATTGTTCGAGATATCAGTGACATAACCAATATTTTTTTAGCACTCCAGTGGTGGCTTCCTAAACAATGTTTTTCATTTTGCACAGCCATCGTGCTTAGTTAACTAGATTTAGCAGTTGATAAGGTTCATCAGGCCTGAGGCCTTCCTCTTCACGGATTGATAAATTGTAATTTATCTGTAAAACAAGCAGGGAACGCAAGGAAAAAGACGTATTTGATGGTTTGAATGTCCTGAGAATTATTTAATTTAATCTTGATCAAAGAAGTAAAAGGTTGAGGGATTACTTAATAAATTCTGTAGCCATTGAACTCAGACATGATGTTAAAGGTGTAGTAGAATACAATTGTAAAGTGGAAATTGTGAGTCAGAGAGACAGTACTTTGATACTTTCTCTCTCTATACAGCCTTACTCATAAGCACACCTAAAACTCCCCACATAGCTGTGTGCTCCAAAATTAGTATGCGGGAAGGCCAACATTTTATGACAATTTTATCTTTATCAATGTATTAAAATTTGTGATAAAGTAATATGCATTAAAGTGTATGCTTTGCAAAGTCAACACTTTTTTTAGTTTTGGATAGAGTTGGAAAGAGTTAAAATCATTGTCAGTTTCTTTGCCATTTGTGTCCTTCACTTCCTGTTCTGAAGACAAAGCGTGAAGTGAAAGGAAATCTCGCCCAGACAGCAATAAAGACTATACAAGGCTTCTAATTTTTCCATATTTTTCCCAAAACTAAAAAAAAATCTCTACCTGTACATATATCCAGTATGTCTAGGAAGTTGTTTAGCCAGTTGATAGGTAAAATAAATACACACACATATATATA
>NW_017306371.1:749146-785362 GCF_000935625.1 Nanorana parkeri | reverse complement strand
ATAAATTAAGTTAATTTAGTAAACAAAACACAACTGGACTTGCTGATTATTCTTAAATTATTTTTACCACTCATCCATATGGCTTTTTCAGTTCATGTGATGTGACAAACTTTAAATCTTTCAGTACAAACCATAATCCTATTACTATATTTTCATGATCAAATGGCAGGTGTTAGCTGGAGTACATAAGTCAAGATGTGATGTATGTTAAATAGGTGCTTCATTGCATGTGTGAACCATGTGTACAAATATTGATATATTGGTCACACCTTTAACACCTTTATTTCTGTGTTGACATTTGATCTTGAGATATTGAGCCATGTGAGCAACAGGAATGTTTAAACAGAGCATTTATTAATAGGTAATAAGCCTAGAGCTCCACCTGCAGGTTGGCAATAGATAATTCATATGATAATTTATATGACTTTTTGAAATGTTTACTGCACTGAACAAATTCAAAAAAATATATATTTTTTAACATTGCAAGCAAACGTATACAACACCTTGTCCATTGCATTGAAGAAACTATATCCATTTGTATAGTTTTACATGGAAAAAGGTTTGCATTTAATACAAGGTTGACATATTCTATGATGTGACAAATAATCTTAGGGAAGTGTAAAGAACATATTCATGTATGATGTGAACTTCCAATGTTAGTGAAATGTTCTTGCAGATAAAGATGGCAAGGATAAGCTTTAATTGATTCACAATGACACAGAGAAACACAAGTGCATATCACCTTCAAGTCAAAATGAATTGTCACATTGGGGTTGATTTACTAACCTTATAAACACACCACGAACGTGTATACACCTCTGAAGTGTGTTCCCTCCCAGCATGATCTATGGGTGGAATCTAAACACCTTTGTAATGTGTACACACACAGCAGGTGTGTTGTGCAAAGCCCTGAAGGAATTCCAAGGTGATGTTGGGTAAATTAGCTCTATGTTGTGTTGCTTGCGTTGATGAATGCAAGGAATGTAAATGCATGAGCTAACCATTTTTGTCTAAACTGTGAAGCAGCATTATATATGCATCATGTGCATGATTTTTCCATATATGGCAAAAAAGGGTTGATTTTTTTCATCATAAAAGCCCAACAAAATATTGTAGTAAGTACAAACAGTCTTTGAACACTTAGACTAGACTGCTTTTTCAACAGCACACACACCAGACAGCTTTTAATTTCAAAAAACAATATTAGAATGTATTTATTTTGCTGAAAAGGGTGCCCAAATTATTGTAGTGAGTATGTGCACAGTCCTTAAACACTTTGGGGTTGATTTACTAACCTTATAAACACACCACAAACATGTATACACCTCTGTAGTGTGTTCCCTCCCAGAATGATCTATGGGTGGAATCTAAACACCTTTGTAGTGTGTACACACCCAGCAGGTGTGTTGTGCAAATCCTTGCATGAATTGCAAGGTGATGTTGTGTAAGTTAGCTCTATGTTGTGTTGCTTACATTGATGAATGCAGGAATGTAAATGCATGAACTAACCATTTTTGTCTAAATTGTGAAGCAGCATTATATATGCATCATGAGCATGATTTTTCCATATATGGCATTAGTGGAAATATGCTTTTAGAGACTTTTTGGTTGATAAATACGTTTTGCTGTGTGAAAATCACACACACCTGGTGTGTGTGTGTGTTTAGGTTAGTAAATCACCCCCATTGTGTCAGATCCTGAGTCATCATGCCAAAGGTTGAGCGGTGTTTGCAAGGTCATAGAAGTGGAGATAGAGAATGTCTCAGCATTTGACACCTACCACACAAAACAACTTTAAATTCAGTAATCGTATAAGTGAAGGTACTTTTTTTCAGAGTAAACTGACCTCTTGATGCGTCTCAGCAGAACATTGACCTTATTAGCAAACATGCAATCTGCATAATTACTTCTTGGAACCTGTGCTCTAAATCGGACCTTAGACATAAATTGCAGTACGTTTTGTAATGACATTTGCTAACAAGAACTTGTATTGATTTAAATATTGTGAAGAATGGTTGTTTAAAAGTTGTTCTGAGAGGGACTATGTCAATTTACCTGGCTGGAAGGAAGAACACAATGTCCATCCAGGTAACCTCAAAACATCAGACAAGCAGGGTTTGGAAGAGTGTCTACTATGCATTTTTGTACGCTCTATTTAGCCTGCACTGACATCTCTGTAACCCTGCCATTGTGGACCAGCGAAGTGAATATCTAAAGGAACTCATATGTGTGTCTCAGAATAGCCTTTCAGACCTGGCAGTTGTGTTCTTCAAACTGAAGGAATATTTCCTCTCACTTTCTGTTGTTTCTACTGGATAGGAAGTAAAGAGAAAACTCTCCAGTGGAACACAGGTAGCAAAAAAAAGACTGACAGGAATTTTTCCTACTCAATCTAAAACGGAAAAAAAAAATCAGTTTTGTCTTTTGTTTTCTATGGTCTGTGTGTGTTTTGTTAAGTTGCCACCTCTCCAAGCGCACTACCATGTTGGACTAAAGTCTCACATTTAGTTTACTCATTTACACTCATATTGTAGTCCATCACGGGAATGAGCTTGGGGCGGTGGCTACTTCACAACACACATAGGGACCATGGGGAACAAAAGTAGCCACCCTCCAGAAGGGAGGACAGGGTCAACACCAATTCAGAGATGATTTGAGGATCTACAGCCCAGTGATACACAAATCAGATACAGTTTGTTAATAGGATACTTGAATGCATTTTTAAGATTTAACGTTATAAGTTTTAGTCAGGAAGGGTGGATCGAGCTTTAAGGTTTTGGAAGCAGTATGTTGTCCTTATAAGAAAAATGTTGTCAATAGTTAAGGTGCTTGAATGCATTTTTAAGACTTAACTCCTGTGTTTATTGTCAGTTTAAGTTTAAGAGATAAGATTAGGCACAGGGTTAGTTGTTGAGTACATTTCAGGTGTTGGGTTAGGGCATGGAGGTTAATTCTGAGGGTTAGGTCATGGTTTATGTGTTTATATGTAAGGGATGTAGATTTAAAGGGAATATTTTTCCAGATTAAGCTATCGGTTAAGTGGTAGGGAGGTTAAGAGTTAATTTTATAATATAGTTTAGGTATTAGGGTGAGGAGAGAGGGACAGTTTGAAGATGAGAGACAGGATAGGTGATAGTTAGGGGGCATGAGTGCTTACATTGAAACTCATATTCATCCTTAGGAAAAAACACAAACAAGAGGCGCCTTTCCTGGTGCAGACAAATTTATTTAGAATAAAAGCAATAGTGAATGAGAAACATACTCACAAAGGTCGACATGATTACAGCATTGTAAGTGAATACATGGACCAAGAAAGAAGCCAGTGATAGCTGCACAGCCGTGTCTATGTGCCAGCAAGAAAGGCTGTGATGATGACGCGTTTCCAGGGTCACGCCCCCTTCACCAGATATGTATCAGATATGTATCTGATATTGATATATATCTGATGAAGGGGGCGTGACCTCAGAAACGCGTCATCATCACAGCCTTTCTTGCTGGCACATAGACACGGCTGTGCAGCTATCACTGGCTTCTTTCTTGGTCCATGTATTCACTTACAATGCTGTAATCATGTCGACCTTTGTGAGTATGTTTCTCATTCACTATTGCTTTTATTCTAAATAAATTTGTCTGCACCAGGAAAGGCGCCCCTTGTTTGTGTTTTTTCCCCAGATTTTGCAGCCCGCCTGGCTGATTTGGGGCAGCGTCCTGCAGACTTTCCATCACATGCTTCCTTTTTAAAACAGACTTTGCACTTCCTTGCACACTTCATATCCTGGTGGAGCAATCTCATTTGGCGCTTTTTGTTCATATCTGTACTGTCATATTCATCCTTAGAGCTAACAATCCCTGCCCTGTAGAATCGAATGGTCACGAGAGATTTGTCACAGTGGAGTTGTCCGGTGTACTAAAAAAATACTAGGAAGGAAAACAAACACCTTAGTTACTTCAGTTCTTTAAATATTTCACACACTGTTTTAAAATATGCCTTTTACATTTCTTCATATATTATAAATACAAAACAGCCAAAACAAACATGGCAGAAATGTGTTCATCAGGTGTGAACTTAAAAAAATAAAAGGTTGGCTATATCTTTACAAAACACTGCTTTTATTGCAATGATATGTTTGTGCTTTTGCAAGACACTTAGTAGATATAAATTACATTTACCAGAAGGTTGAAGGATATAAAAACAATGGTGTTCCTAAAGACTTTGACTTTAGATGATATCCTGTTGTTTAACTTATGATGGCCTGAAAAAAAAATGTAGCAGAGGAAATCTGCACTTCTCTATTTCTAGCAGGTGTGCTAACCACTGAGAGGTTTAATGGGCCATTTCAACAGTAATTGCTCACAAGGAGCAGGTTAACAATTCTGTCTCCTGTTAAAAAGTCGGAGACAAATGAGAAGGACAATGTACGACATAGAGCTAAAAAGCAGATACAAAAACACAGCAGCCTAATAATTACTAAACAATAATATACAAATAAAGCATTGGGTAGTTAAGATTGTAGTTTTTTTTTTAAAGCACCGAATATCTGTTTTTTTTTAGCATAATCAGGGGAATTTATCCAAACTGGAGCAGTCAAAATCTGGAACAGTTGCCCACGGCAACGAGTCAGCTTATTTGTTCAGTTTGTTCAGTTAAGCTTTGAAAATGAAAGAGAGAAGCTGATTGGTTGCCATGGGTAACTGCTTCAGAATCTGCCTGCTCCAGTTAGGATAAATTCCCCTCAAAGTAATTTGTTTGTTTATTTTTTATTGTATTTTTTGTGCTCTTAATAAATTTGGATTTGCATTATATTGGACTTGTGCATCAATACAAAAGTGGCAGACATAATTACTCAAAATATATTTTCCCCATCTGCCTCTGTAATATGGATGAGCAAAATTGGAAGTTTTTAAAATCCTGGTTAAAAATCTAAAAATGTTGCCAAATTTTAGCTGTTTAGGTGAAGTGCATTGGAGTCAATGAGAACGTTAAAAATAGGGTGGTTTTTTAGGGTTCCATTGGCTTCAAATGGCTCATTAGAGTTGGAAAAGCTTCTCTTAGCTATCTGGGACCTGGTTTTGTACCAAAAAATGACTCTTCATTAGCATGAAACGATGATAGATACCAAGGGATAGGGGCCCTAACCATTTGTTTTTTTAACAGGGTTTAATCACTTTTTTTAACATAATGACATAATGATCACATTGCTTTGTTAGAAAACAAAGCCACGGTTTTTCTTTTTCTTTCAAGCAAATTATACCTAAGCAGTCCATATAGCAAGATTCAAGCCCAATTTTAATGAAATTATGGCAAAGGTACAATCTGTAATTGTGGCAACATCAGTTTTGTCAAAAATACTCCACCAATCACTACCCTGTATACTTTTTACAGTTTTGTTCCCAGTCATCTGATATTGTCAGAACATTTCTGTGACAGCAACATTCTTATAGGAACTTAACCTCTAGTCATCTTTTATCTTTATCCTGGTTTTATTTCACCTCTATCTGCAGCAAACGATATATAGATGTATTGATATAATTAATGTTATTTGCAAAACAATGGGACACATTTCCTTTAGCTGTGCATAGTTTTGTTCTTCATGTGACAACTCTATTTATGCATAAATTAGTGTTTACTTTCTTCTCGTATGAGACATGCTCTAAGGCCATCTTTGAAACCATCTGTTTTTATTTTCAGGTTATTCTTAAAGACTGGCATTCTCTAGATTGAAGTAATTATTTGCTTCCGGTTGGCAACGTTTTTCTTTCTAAAAAAAATCAGAGATCCTTCATACAGAATATATTCCACTACGTATCTTGTCATACCTAAGGCTCATGTCTCATGTCTCCTGTATTTTTTCAGATTAGATTTTCTGACCACATGGACAAGCTATCTTGTCTTCCACTATTCCGATGACTATTTTGTGTCCTTCTCAATTTCTTAAGGCTGATTGCAAGGGTCCATGCTCACTATTTAAACATGCAGGCTCAACTAAAACATTTGTTCCTATTTGTCCATGAGACACTCTCTAGAGTGCCTATTCAGTGTGATCAGATCTTCTGACCACCATCTCATGTCTATGATTGGCCTTAGCAGTATGGTAATATCAGAATCGCATATACAGAGGCCACATCAATCCCAAATTGATAGACTTATTCTTAGGACCACACTGACATTATTATATTGAGGCAACCAGAAATATAAACATGTTCACTGAGGCAGAATCAGAACCACAAACAGTTTTGCAAATTCAGAATGAAAATTGTAAAGACAGAACCAGAAGAGAAAGATGTTTGCAGAATCAAAAATGAAATCACTCAGCCAATAAAGAAACCAAATAGTCAATGCAGGGCAGCAAAAATGAAGTACAAGTTGGATAGCATTGGTAAACATGGCAGTCACCTGGAAGCTTTAATTACACATGTAAGCGTGTCATCAATTGTCAGCAGCAGGATAAACAAGTTTTGTACCTACCAGTTGTGACACCATAGGCCATTGCCTGTGCTGGCTATGTAGAAATAGCCTATCATGATTATGCTTCTTTATCCAAGCAAATCTCTTCTTTGTTGACAATGATGTTTAGGATTTTGCTTTTTCCTTTTATTTGCCCAGAGTGTCATCATAATGGAAGCAGCTATGATAGTGTGATCTGTTATCATATGGATGATCTGTTATTATGTGGGTAACCCCTTTTTATGTGGGTCACTAGCAAATTAATTTAACTAAGTTAATTCCAAACAGCATCTGATTGAACCAATAATGTCCCCAAGGTGTATAAAAAGGGCATAAAGTGTATGTAAACCACAAATCTATTTTTCTGTATGTTTTGGCATCATGTATCAAGTACACAGTTTGATTAAACAAATCTTTTTTTGTGAATCTGTTGTAACGTTTCTAAAGGTGCCCATACTCCTGCCGATTATCGTACGACAATCGGCATGAAATCCCGCGATCGTACGTTCCCGTGATCCCGCGTACGATGATCCCGCGATAGTACGATAATTGGTAGGTGTATGCAGGGCTGGCATTAGGGGTGTGCGGGTGTGCACGGCGCCCATGGCAACAAGGGCGCCGTACGGCCGACACAGCTCGTCCTGGGGGCGGCTTCTCTCCCCCTCACCGCTGGGCGCTGGCCATCCGATATGACAGCGCTCCCTCGTCCGCCCCCCCCCCTTCGGGGGGGGGCGCAGGAGGGAGCGCTGCCTGCTGTCAGGATGGCGGAGCGGTGAGGGGGAGAGAAGCCGCGCCCGCAGCTGTCAGGATGGCCGAGCGGGGAGGAGATCGGAGCCGCTGTCATCCTGTCAGTTTCAGGATGACAGCGGCTCTGTGCGTGGCTGAGCGGAGGATCGGTAAATATCAGTGATATTTACCGGTCCTCCGTGTGAGAAGGACAAACACCGGAGCGATCGTCTGATCACTCCAGTGTTTGTAAATAACTGGGGACACATAGTGCTATGTGTCCCCAGTTATGAATGAACAGGCTGTGATTTACATCGCAGCCTGTTCATTCAAGATTTCACCAATGGGGAGAAGCACTCAGTACAGAGGCTCCTCCCCATTCAGAAACTATTGATAGTAAGTATGAATGGGAGGAGCCTCTGTACTGAGTGCTTCCCATTCATTGAGTGCTGAGGCTGCTAAAAAAGAAATTGAGGATTTGGTGTCCTCAATTTCTTTTCTATTTTAAAAGGGAAATGTCAGGGGTCTGTTTGGACCCCTAATATTTCCCAAAGCCCCCCCAACAGTAAAAAATAAATAAAAAAATAAAAAAAATGATTTTAACCACTTCCCGGCCGGCCGTTGTAAAAAAACGGCCGGCCAGGAGCTCTCTAGATCTGAGCGGGTGTCTTTAGACATCCGCTCAGCCACGCCCCCTCGCGCGCACCGCTGGGCGCTCATGAGCGGGAAATGCCCGTTATTTGAAAACAGGCAGCTATGCCTGTTAACATACAAGCGATCCACCGGCTATAGAGCCGGCGGATCGCTTGTATGAGGTCCAGTGAATTGCGCCCTCCCCGGCTACCCCCCCCTCCCGCTGTCAAGATGGTCCCAGGCTCTGCTGTGCCCAGTGCGAGCCCGGGACCAGCATATGGCCTCTGTCACAGGGGATCAGAGGGAGCTCGGTACACGAGCTCCCTCCGGTCCCCTCTCCGCTGTCAGAATGCGGAAGTGGTGTATATTACATCACTTCCGCATTCTTGTGTCACTCTCCAGCTTCAGATGCTGGAGAGAAGCTGATGAAGCAGATCTGTGCTTCATCAGATTCTTCAGGGGGGTCCTAGGTGACATTAGGGGTCTTGGAGACCCCTGATGTCTCCATAAAGAGGACCTGTCTCATATTTTGCTATCACATAAGGGGTTTTCTAACCCTCTTATGTGATAGCAATAAAGTTTCCCCCCCAAAAATGTAAAGTTACAAATAAAAAAGAATTACATTTTTTTTAAGTCCCCCCCCCATACATACACGCATGCAAACAGGCGTCGTGTGCGCATACGTGTGAAAACGGCGATTTCGCCTATTACGCCGCACATGTTGCATATCACCGCGAACGTCGGAATGAGAGCAATAATTGTAGGGCTATCAATCACTGATAACACTAAACTGATGAGCGGTAAAAGCTTTTAAAGCGTCCCCTATGGTCAATTTTGGGCATGGTAATTTTTTGCGATTTTGCGGGTGCGCGCAATTTTAAAGCTTGACGTGTTTGGTGTCTATTTACCCGACGTGACCCTGTCTTTTTATATTTTACCAAAAATATGGGTGATAAATGGGTGTGGTTACTGGGGGTGTGGCCACTAAAGGGTGTGGCCACTGAGAGGTGTGGTCACTGAGTGGCGCTGTAAAGCTTTCTCGCACAGGGCGCCTAAAGGCCTAAGGCCGGCCCTGGGTGAATGGGCAGAATGCAACCGCATTTACTGTAAGGTTGCACGACTTTCGTCTTTCTAGCACACTGGAAAACCCGCTGAAAATCGTACAAGTTTCGGCGGGTTGGTAGCGTGCTCGGAAAACAAAAGCCGCACGGGCCGGTGTGCGCAAGCGAACACTGCCCGCTTACCATTGCAATCATCGGCAAGCCCTCCCCTCAGCGGGGAGGGCTTGCGATGATCGCAAGTACGATCTGCCTGTCCATGATGGGCAGATTGTACAAAATGTTAATGACCTTACAACCATCGCACAATGAAAGTTGTGTGATGGTTGTAAGGTGTATGGCCAGCTTTACCTGGAGATTTTGCCTGTAACAGAACATACTGTTGCAGGCTGACAAATGCATATCACTGATTCTCAGTTTGCAGCAGCATTGTGAGCCTGCCATGTGTGCACCTTCAGTTGGCTGTTGGGCTGCTTATCAGGTCTATCAGACTGACAGGCCAGTCCTCAGGTAAGAAACTTTGTATAGAGTTTTCTTGAGCAAATAGTTTTTTTTCTGAATGTGCTAAAGTAAGACAACATACCAAACATACAGAAAACAGATTTAGGATTAACTATTTTTGCACTTTTCTGAGAGTTGCCAAATCACTAAAGAATCACTTCTCGATTCAATTTTGGACTGTACACCCTCAGGAGTAGAAATTAATAAATGCGACAGTGTTTTATGACTTCAGGGATTCCAAAAGGTTCAGCGATCTCTTCTGTAAAATTATAACACAATAGTTTATCCACAGTGTCAGTACAATAAAAATGATCACATTTGTTACCCTTTAAGCTGTACTAAAGGGATATTGTATTGGTTTTGAGTAAATGTTATTTTGTATAGGATATTTTATCTTTGCTATGTATACACATATTTTATGTTACAAAAAAATAGGGTGTACCCATGGCATTATATTCACAGAGCCATAGCGGATTTAGATACAGATGGTGCAGCAGAAGCTGTTTAAATTCAGACATTGAAAAGAGCCGTTAGGAAGTTGTTACGGTGAGTGGATGCTCTGCTTCACCAAGTGAGTGTAGTCCCAAGGAAGAGCCAAGGCGCAGGTTCTAAGAAGCCACACCCCACAAGCAGTGTTTGAATTTTCTTTGGATGACTTCCAGGTTTCAGCGGTAGGATACACATGGACTGGCAATAGCTGACAGCTGTAAGAAACAAAGCAGAGTACAGTATCATGAGGCACACACATAATCAATAAGGCAAGACGTCAGGGCAGGCAGTGATAATCATGGTTAAAAGCAAGCCATGTCATCAGTGGGGATGAGAAACAGAATCTGGAGGTCAGGAGTGAAGTCACAGGGACAGGAGTCCAGGAACAGAGTCTTAAGGTGCCTATACACCTTACGATTATCGTACGAAACTTTTCGTACAATGATCGAACCGTCGTACGATTGTCGTTCGGCAGCCCCATCCTGCCCCGATTATCTCAAGGTTCAATAAGCCATAATGAAAGAAAAGCACCTGGACGAATTGCGGTAATTGACTGCATGCATTTTCGTTTGCACATGAGCAGTGTAGATCATACAATTTTTGACGTGCGGAAACGCCACTAACCTTGCGAAAATCGTACAATCGACCAAAGTTTTCAAACATGCTTGAAAGTCAAAAGTCGTACGATTGTACAGTATTTGCGGTTGTACACTGCCCATACACCTTGCGATTATCGTACGATAATGACTGAGCTTGAGTACCTTCCTATCTAGCATTCAGGGCAATCAAAGCAATGAGCTACATGTGGTTGGAAATTCCCCAGAAAGCAGTGATACCCTAAACCGTTAAATGGTGCTAGCGCACACCTGTGGAACACACAAGCACAGTTTAAAACAGGAAACACTAGATGGCGAATGTCTGTAGAACGCACAAGATCACAACCTATAAATAGCAAGATGAGGAAAACATTAACCGGGGGTTATTACAGGCACATTGAGAGTAGTGAATTTTAAATTTATTTCTAAAGGTGCCCATACACTGAACGATTATCGTACGATAATCGTATGCGATCGGTTTTTCGTACGATAATCGCGCAGTGTATGGGCAGTGTGCGACCGTGAATACTGTACGATCGTACGACGTTCGACTACCTAGCATGTTCGAAAACCTGTGAGTAATCGTACGATAATCGTTCAATGGGTAGAATAATCGTTCGATGGCAATCGCATCGTTCGTTCAGCGCATGCGTTAAACGAACAGACAAGCGGAAGGATAATGACAGCAGCTGCCTCTACTCGCAGCATCCACACCTCTGTTCTGGTACCCTCATGGACCACTTGCTCTGCCATTGCTGGGGCTACATGTTGAGTACAGATGCAATAACCAATTTTCACACCAAAATCCATATTTCCTCATGTAGCTGACACACATGCGGACCATTCCCCATGTGCACCACACATGAGGGTGCTAAAAGTAACCCCGTCTGAAGCACCCTCGCTGCCCTGGCTCCTACGCTCAACACTCCTCTAACCTTTAACATCAAAAAATACAATTGTTATATGAGGCATGAAGAACATGACATGTACATATATGTGTCACAGGTCTGGACATGATGCATAGAATGACACCTTGTCTTGTCCAGCTTTGCATGGACAGACATTAAAGTTGGATGAAACAAATACATCAGATGTATCAAACTACATTACACCACTGCATGCTCCAGTACTCCTCTGAGACTAGGGCTGGATGGCCACATCCAACATATCTCCCGTCATATGTGTAGATGCAATAATAATGAAGCTCACACTTACTCCTACGGATCAACCTGTGGATCCTTGCAAGCTGGGCAGTCCCCCTCAACTTCAGGTCACACCAGCGTTTTCGTAACTGGTCTTTGGACCTGGTGACCTTGAACTTGGCCTGCAAGCTCTGAACCACTTCATCCAGGATCCGGTCCTTCCTGATGTTCCTCTGCTCGTATGTCCTGAGCTTGCAGTCATAATCCTGCCGCTCCATTATCTCCACCAACTCCACCATTTCCTGTAAGGACATACAGGATATGCTCTTGAGCCTGCTATCCTTCACCTTAGCAGCACTGGTCTTTGGCTGTGAGCATGATTTTCCCTCCATTTTGTCAGTGTGGGTCAGTTGATCCGTACGAAGCGGTAATCGTACGCACCTGTATAAAAGGGCGTGGCCACCGCATATCCGCAAGTACGATCGGGCATTCGTATTTCCGGCATCTAGGGACGCCATACCTTTCCGAACAAACGATCGCTTGTTGGTTGGTATGTAGTATTCCATAGCAAATGGTGTGCAATGCATGACAGGAGGGTATGTGTAGCAGACCATAGCACATTAAGTGACTCTATGGCATTAGACAATATAAGTAGACCTTGAGGTGACATGTTTCATATGTGGGGCACAGATCAAAACTATTCCCATTGCCTACCATGTGCTTCACATGCATTTGTCCCAAGCTATGTTTGGAAAGGAGCAGGATGTGGCTGACAAATGGGCCTACTGCAGTGTGTCACACATGGGCAACATTGGAATGAGCACCATGTTCATAACACTAGCATGAAGGACAGGGCCTGGTTGAGGCAGGTGTATGTTATGTGTTTACAATGTGCCTGGCACATGTGTGTTTTTATCATACTGCACCATAAGTATGTGTTTCACTATTGATTATATGTCACTGCTCATTACCACATGTCCAAGGTGCATTTAAACCATTGGGGCACACATATGACCGCGCATGGGAAAGGGCTTAAGTAGGTGATCGCCAAGGGCAAAAGCTTCATCAGTGACAAATACAAAATTCAGGCCATCTACGGTTTCCTCATTGGTTGGTAGGTTGAGTGAACCATTCTGTAGACGCATGTGGAAATCACACCGCGCAATCGGAGTGTCTTCCATTTCTGCCAATGTCCACATACAGGAATTCATAGGTAGCATTAACCACTGCGAGTAGGATAATGCTAAAGTACCCTTTGCAGTTAAAGTATAATGAACCCGAGTTTGCAGGATATATCCTCAGCCATCCTTTGCTTTTCAACAAGTCTGGGAAGAGGAAGAATGCTCTGGATTCTTGCCTTTTAAAGGGCATTGTACTAACGATGACGCCCAGTGCTTGGGGGTCAAACGATCACTACCGTTGGTCGATCAGAATCGTACGATTATATATATACAGTCGTACGATTTACCGATCGACTTTGGTTTGTACAAGATGGGTGCATCTATCATATATCGTGCGACCATTCGATCGTCGAACGGTTCGTGTCGTACGATAATCGTTCAGTGTATGGGCACCTTAAAGAATATTTTTTTTCCCCACAAAGCATCATTGTAAAAGTTTGTATGTTAAAAAAAAGCCTAGAGCTCCTGCTGGCTGAAAATGTAAATATGAAATGTTCATATACATTATTTCATATTTATATAATTAAATACTAAGCATTTTATAACAATTTTGATTTTTTAGTCCTGAACATAAATAAAAATGGGAAAGTATACACAAAAAACCCTGTACAGTATGTTGATTCCTGGCTGTTCTCAGTCTTGATTTTTTTTTCAAGAAAATCTTTGTTTTTTTAGAATTTGTGGACTTTTCAACTTGATCTTCAACATTGAGGTTTGTGATTTTTATTTATTTTATGGTCATTGATGGCCTTTCTGTTCCATCCCAGATCCTAATAATGCTGATGATCAAATACATTGTAGCCGACCTGTATGCACTTACCAAAACACATTTGTCTCTATAATATTTTCATCTGGACACTTTTCTACTTGTGTAGTTGTTCAGAAAAGCCCAGGAAGTATAAGGAAATGGAAACATTTCCTCTGATTATCACAAAAAGGTTCCAACGCTATTGAAGCCCAAAGTTAAAAAAAAAGGGATGAATCTAGGCATCATTTTCCTCTGCAAAAATGGATAAAAGAGATGGGGAATTAGCGGGGAGACTTTGGAGAAGTTTCCTGATCTCTGTGATGCCTATTTTAAGTGTTCACCTGATTTGAAGCAAATAGTGGAAAAGATACAGAAGCTGGGAGAAAAGTTTTAAATGAAGTAGTTATCTGTCAGTTGAGAATGAAAAGCATAGTAAGACAATAACAGAAAGTAGCAATAATAATTCAGCAATTTCTGGAGTTTTACAGAGTGCCTGGTAGATAAGATAAGCTGGCTGTGCCATCACAGTGTGAACCAGAGCTCAGCTACAGCTTTACTTGATGCTGAAATCAATGCCTCATACCTAGTATTATGGTGATCAATACAGTGACAATGGCTCCAGCTTCATAGTAAAGCTAATAGGGAGGTTGCTGCTGGCTATAAAATAGAGGTAGAGGTTTTTTTTTCTGCAAGATTATTACATATGCATTTAAATGGTTCTAGTCTTCTCTGTTCTGTCAATGTTAGATGCTATTATGAAGATTCTTGGGGAAACATAATTGCCCCCATTTAATACAGCAATAAAAAGTGTAACTAAGTGCTGAAACCTCAGCAACCAACCAGAAATCATATTGAAAGTAAACTGAAACCCGATTACTTTGCTGAATAAGACTGCATGGCTTGTTTTTTATGCTTAAAGTGGCCTTCGTTCAAATAAATTAAAGCTTCTTCTCCTGGCTCTAAGAGCCGGAGAATGTACACAGTGACACCGGAAGTCATGTAATACACATCACTTTCAGGTTGGAGGAGAGATCAGTGGCTGGAAGCTTGGTCCCGGGCTCGCACGGGGGACAGTGGAGCCCGGGGAAGCCGGCAGCAGAGGGTGGAAAAGAGCACATTCCATTGCACCGTACAAATGATCCGGCAGCTGTAAAGACGCCGACTCGCTTGTATCTGAACAGCAATCTCCTTCGGTTTAAAACGATAACAAGAAAACGGCTGCAGCAGCAGGATTTTTTTTTACAGTGGGTTGTCCTGAAGTAGTTAAAGCTATCTTAGCAGTCTTAGTGGGAATGATAAATTAAAAAAAGAGTAATAGCCTGAAATACTTAATTTTCCTGGAGAAAAGTCTGTTTTGTGTTCTCTCCGGTTCTGCTTGCATAATCTAAAGCACACACATTTGATCACATGTTCATTGCTAAAGATCAGTCAGTCTCATCTTTGATCCTGTCTTTCAGCACATATCACATGACCAAATGCTTAGGCTTTTGTAAATGTGAACAGCACTGGAGGGAGGCTGGAGCACCATTTTCTCCAGGAAAGGTGAGTATCTAATCCATCTTTTTCTTTATATATTCTTCCTATCAAGTCTATTAGGAGAGGTCAGCAATATTAGCCACCATCTGGTGACTCAGTACAGATTTATTTTAGAGGCACCATTTTGGTAGTGACTCCCATCATTTAAAGTGAATCCATACTTTACTCTTTACCGTCGTATCAGCATATGTATCAGACTAGCAAAGAAGAAAAAAGACCATGACTGAGAAAACAGCAGTGAGTACTGCTGCCTCATTGCACCCATGACCAATGTAATCTGGGAAATAATTTATGTATTTATATGCTGATTATTGCTTATGCACATAGTAAGAGGTTGGCATAGTAGCCTGCATTTCTCCCATCACTTCTAATAATTATCTTCGCTTCGCACTTCTTGCCCATTTGTGCGCCGGCCAGATCCAAATGAAATAAAAACTAAAAAAAAATAAAACTGCCCAGAACCTTTGTCTCCCCCAGTCTCCCCCACACTTAACTGTCAGCGACACTCGTCCCCGCCACCGGTCCCGAAGTGATCCTCCGTTCCCTGTACTTTCTGGTTGCAGGGGGAGGATACCTATGGCAGAGGAGCCATAGGCTCCATCTGACATCAATCAAAGTGTTGATCACTGAGAAAGGGCGTGGCCTGCCACAGGGCTGTGTGTGTCTACGGACACACACAGCCCAAAGAGTCAATGCCCAAAGAGTGAAGCTTGTAAATTAAACGTTTATGAGGTGCCAAAATCAAGGTACACTACCTCCACTGTTTTTCCTCCGTCTAGGTTGCCACTCACCTCTTCATAGAACGCTAACAGTTGCCTAGAGATAATTACCTTCTCCTATATCCGTTGGCATCCATTGTATTATCCAATTGCCATTTGTTGTTAGAGTGATTGACACTGCTGTCTTTTGTAACCGCAGTGGTTCTCTCATGAGAATGGCAGTGGCTGTTTGAAAAAGCCTCTTATTCTTCCTCAGGGAGAATGGATTGAGTGGGAGTTTAAACCTAAAACAGTACACATGGTGGAAAGAGAGATACACTAGGCACCCTTGCGGCATTGATCAATTAAAGGGAACCTGTCATTAAAAGAATAATTAATACAAGTCCTTGACTGCAATGAACATGTATTTTGCTTCAAAGAAAGCGTCTTTTGTGCTCCCAGAAAGTCCTAAACCTGAACACACTCAAAATGCAGACTTTGATTTTAGTTCCTTATTGGAGTTCTGTTGTGTCCATTCCACAATGGAATACACATTGCTTTAAGAGACAAATAATACAGACTGGGATGCCAGGGGGTTTGTCTGAGATTTAACTTGGAAGTTTGCTTTTTGAGTGTACCTGTGTATGGGGGTTCCGCAAACAGAGCTTTGTGGGCCTACTCTTAAAGTACAATTGATGTCTCCTGTTTGACAGTCTTAACAAGTACCAATTCAAGTTACTATGTGATGTTCAAGACTCATAAAGTAAACAAAAACTTCCTTTAACTTCCCTAACTGATCCAAATCCTCCCTTATTTGAGTCTTACATGCTCCCCTTCTAGACACTGCAGCTCACAGTAGGAAGATTTCAGTAACAGAAGCAGCTTGGTCAATCCAGGAAGCAGTTGGCAGAACTAGGTGTGGCCAGATGCTGATTGACAGGCTACAGGCTTGTGAATCAGCAGTGGTAATGCTGATGGCCACACCCCTCCAACATTTTTTCATCCTACTGTAGTGCAAGCAGGCAAAGCCTGCATGAAAGTGTCAGTCTTTTTTAAATTTAGGAGCAGTGCAGCATCGTTGCCCCACCATCACAAGATGCTGCATTAGGTGGACTTCAGCGCTTAATTATAAGTGCAGGTGCACTTATAATTAAAAGCTGCAGCACATTTTTTTTAACCCTTTCACGGCCACAGACATACCTAGTACTTTATTGGCAGCACGGCCTTGTAAACACACTCATGGGGGCTATAACTCTGTTTACTTTTGTAAAGCAGGTGGCCAGCTTTACAATAGAAGTGATTCTGGTAGCTCAGCTGCCGCCAGATCGCTTCTATGGGCCAGCTTCTGGGGGTCACACTACACATGTTGGGTATCGCTGCGCACACCAGAGTGAGATCAATAATTCTAGGGCCAGCACTTTTTGCATATATCTAAAATGTTGACCTCTAGGGGCTTTTAAAATGTCATCTATGCACTTTTTGTGATACTGAATTTTGTCGCCGTTTCACAGATGCATGCAATTTTTAACCTGGGCATGCTGGATATCTATTTACTTGTCGTAAACTTCATCATTTATATTTTACAACACAATTGCTATTTTATAATCTAAAACTGGTATTTCTGTGTTGGACAGATTAAACATGGTGGACCTTTTTTTATATGTTTTTTGGATAATACAGTGGCAAGACTTTTAGAACTAAGCATCCAACAACAATTATATATTGTGGCAGTTAAAGGAGGGTCTTCTTTCTATTTATTTTAGATGTATTTTTGTATAACAGAGAACCTCCATTTTACCTAACTTTTTTCCATAAGTCCTAAAGTTTTCAATAATTCCTTTGCAAAGGTCTTCCTGACTTATCACATATTGTATGTTATAGACCATGCTGCCTGTGTCTTGACACACATGAATAAACCCAACATGAAGTTCTTCTATGCAATTGCTGCCATTCCAAGTGCGACATGCTACATGTAAGTTATAAGTAAAGGTGCCCATACACTGCTCGATTCTCGTACGAGAATCGAGGGAAATCCCGCGATCGTACGAGAATCGAGCAGTGTGAACGAAGTCGTGCAACCGTTTCTACTGTACAGTCGCACGTCTTTTGTCTAAGGAGCACGCTAGAAAACCAGCCGAAAATTGTACGATTTTCAGCAGGTTTGAATGGTGCTCGGGAGACAAATGCTGAACGTGCCTGTGTGCGCACGCGCACACTGCCCGTTCAGCATTGCGGTCATTGGAAGCCCGCCCCTCAGGGGGGCGGGCTTGCGATGATCGAGAGTACGATTTGCCTGTCCAAGATGGGCAGATCGTACGTTTTTTTAATTATTTTACAACCATCGCAAGACTAAGGTCTTGCGATGGTTGTACAGTGTATGGCCACCTTTAGAGATAAGACACTCTGTGCTGGTGTAGAGGCTGTAGACAGTCACATGGTTTACAGATCTAAGAGAAAAATAAAGACTCCAACCTAAAAATAAGAATTTTTACAATTAAAAAACAAATTACATGGGAATACGTATCAGACCATCGGAGAAAAAAAAGACCATAACTGTAAAAACGGCAGTGAGTACTGCTGCCTCATTGCACCTCTGACCACTGTAACCTGGAAAATAATGTATTTATTTATACCTTTATTATTGCTTATGCACATTGTGAGTCTCCACACACATTCCTGTGCTCGATGAGATACTTGTAACTCCTCACCATGAGCACAAATTATTGGAAGTTTCCACAGGCTGTGTGCTATTATTAAGAGAGAAGTTTGCCTAATATGGTACATTCACTCTCACGTCCTAAATACTGGCTTGCTTGTTTTTTTAGTTCAATACTAAACCTCAAAAAACAGTTGATTATATACATATGGTATAAATAGGCTGACCATATGTCCCATTTTAAACGGGACAGTACAGTTATTTCTTAATTTCCTGCCATTCCATAGTTTCTTTAAAAAAAACTAGTTTGTCACATTTTCCTTCTTAGGAGTTTGCTTTGAGTCTGTCCACCTCCTTAATGAGACCGGCTGGCCACATTGCTATAAGCGTTAAGACGGCTGCAACTGCCTTAACTTCTACATCCATGTGGCCAGCCAGAGCACACTGCTAAGAAGTCTCTGCCAGTGCTCATACTTACCGATCCTTCTGCTGTCCTCCTGTCAGTTTCAGGACGGCAGCGGCTCCTCCGCCGTCTATTTTCTTTCGGATCCCCGCTGCCTCAGCCCATACAAGCGAGTGAGAGCAGTGGGGATCCGGGTGTCCCCAGTGCCGGGGGCCCTATAGTGACCGCATCGGTCGCTATGGTGGTAGTTCCGCCACTGCATACAGCAGCCCTTTGGTTCGACTGAACTGAAAAGGCACCAGCAGCCGGAGGATCCAGTAAATAACCACCTTAATAATTTATTAAGAGACACAGAGATGCAATAATCTATGCATTTTATATCTGCCTGAAGTTCAGCTTTAAATATCTATAAAGTAAATGGGAAGCACAGTGGAGTAGTGGTTAGTGACTCTGCCTTTTAGCACTGGGGGTCCCTGGTTCGAACCGGTCCGCTATATAAAAGGAGTTTGCATGTTCTCTCTGTGCTTGCATTGGTTTCTTCCGGGTACTCTGATTTCCTCCAACACTCCAAAGACATGCTGGTAGGTTTGAATGGCTCCTGTCTAAATTGACCCTTGTATGTATGCATGTAAAATAGGAACTTTAGATTGTAAGCTCCTTGAGAGCAGGGACTGATGTGATGTGAATGCGTACTATGTAATATGTGCACTATGTCACCAGCACACCAGTGGATAGTGTTCAAAAATAAAGCGTCTTTTATTCACACATATTTGTCACATCAAAAATTGCAACGTTTCAGGGCCGTGCAGGGTCCCCTTCATCAAGCTTAACATAAGTCTGATGAAGTGTACCCTGCGCAGCCCCGAAAAGGTTGCAATTTTTTGATGTGACAAATATGCGTGAATAAAAGACGCTTTATTTTTGAACACTGGTGTCCTGGTGACATTTCTGATATACATTGTGAAGTGCGGTGCCATCCGTAGTCGCTTCAGCACCCATCTTTCAGCACAAGGGACATTCGGTAAGGAGTGCGGCAGTTATCTATAGTTATGTAAAGTGCTGCATAAAATTGTCTGCGCTATATAAATAAATAAATAAATAAAGAAGTTAAATAATAAATATGTTAAAGCTGTGAGGTGAAATCCCCTTTAGGTAGTTGCCACTGAAACTGGTGTCCCCATTGAAAATGTTTCCCTCACCTCCTGTTCCCGGGACACATGTAAAATGTTGTACTTTCCATCACTTTTTGTTCCCACAGGGGAGAGTGTATTATCCCAGTGGGGACAGAGACAGCTATAAAAACCTATATTTGGAAGTGTGGAAGGAAAGTGATGGCCCTGTGTGGTTATTTTCTTCATGTTTCTCATTCAACAGTAGTTAAGTGATGTGAATATGTGTGATCTGGCTAATGGGTAGGCAGCTTCTGCAACCCAAAGGATATCCAAGGTATCCTTGGCTCGACAGTGAACTTAGCAATAGATTTCTCTCATTAAGCCCTAATGAAGGGGGTGTGTTGTGGACCCTGACTCTACTTGGATGCCCCCCTAACCCTTATTGAATAAAGCTGTATCTGTACTATTTCAACTAATGTGCACTCCTACATCTACTATATGCAGCTATAAAAACCTGTCAGAGTTTCTAACACTACACTTCAAAATAAAAAGAGCTTTAGCTATAGATAAACTTTAAAATGATCCAAAGCCCCAAAACCAACTCCAAACCTTAGGTGAAATCAATACTATCATAGGGATTACTATCAAGGAGACAGCCTGCCCATATGAAGCCTTATGACCTGGATCAGTTTGCCTGTAAAACTACATTTAAGTCAGTACATCCAATAATATAGACTACTGAAGTTATATGCATGTTTACTTTTCCTATAAAATGACAGGCGTACTTTATTGAACTGCTTAGTGCCCAAGTGTACTTTTGAGGACAGATTCCCTTTAACATGTGTTATATGTTCCCTTTTCCTCAGTGACAAAATAGTTTCCATCAAATGCAATCATCTTTGCCTTATAGAAGGGTCTCCCATTAAGCAAGAAGAAGAGAGGTGGCAATGTGATTTGAAATTTGTCAGTGATGCCAAGCTGTGTTATGGCGGATTACCAGTGCGTTTGTAATTTCATGAATTGCTTCATCTCACACTTAAGATATAACCCATTGTCTTCAGTACAGGGTCAGGCTTGCAGATTGGACTCCTAGGATGACATACACTTGCCAGTACATCATACACTCAGTTTGAAGCCATCTTTTACGAGGTCTCATTTCTACCCACTCATTTCACACATACAAGGAGGTTCTTTGGCTTGTTCTTGTATTTTGATTCTGGCATGCTGGCAATGCACGTTACTCAGGAACACTACACAAATGCTTAGTTTTTTGAGTTTATATAAGAACACCTAGTACCATTTAAAATATGCAGAACAGAACCAGAACAGATGTTACGAAGAGTTTCAGCGCAATAAATATATTAACAACATGCAGGATAAAATGTTCCCTTTTCCAGCTCCTGAGGCTTTTATGATTTGTTTCCACTGTTCTGATGGCAGAGCTTAAGGATTACTATCTAGCTGTTATGTGGATAGGCATGAGCAAAGCAATCCTGCATTAGAAATGTGTGCCTGATAGAATAATACAATCAGAAGCATTAAAAAGCCTGGTAGTTTACAGAATGTGAAGGATCAGTCCACCACATATTGACATTTTGGTTAAGATGTTCAGGGATTTCCCTGTCTGGTTTTATTCGAAGGTGGAATTTGCTTGACAATCTGTTCATATACACATCCAAATAAGAAGTATTCAGTACCAGTTCCTTAATGTACTTGCTTTTTGGGAACTGTCTTTGTATAATGGCTAAAAGCATCCATCCACCCTCCCCATTCTATGCTAGGAAACCAAAGAGTCTTAAGGTGACTCTATACACAAAAATGTAGCTTATTTGTGTATCACTGGGCTGTAGATCCTTAAATCATCTCTGAATTGGCGCTGACACTGTCCTTCCTTCTGGACGGTGGCTACAATCTCATGTTTAGTTTACTAATTTGTATTGAGATTATAGCCCATCACGGGAGATAGCTTGGAGCAGTGGCTACTTTACAACACACAGGGACCATGGGGAACAAAATAGGCCACCCTCCAGAAGGAAGGACACGGTCAGCATGAATTCAGAGATGGTTTGAAGATCAACAGCTGAGTGATACACAAATAAGATACATTTGTGATAATAATTAAGGTACTTGAATTTAAGATTTAACTCCTGACTTTAGTGTGACTGTAAACTCCCTCTAGGCATGGGAAGCACATGGCACCCCCCCCCCACTATCCTATAATGCAGTAATCAAGGAAGTCCATCAGGTACCAATAGTACTGGTGGGCAGGTGTTTGGATTTTTGCTTTAAGAGTTTAGCTATTGTTATAGCTATCACTGGGACAGAGTCTTGAAGGGAAAATGTAGTCTTCTTCCCAGGATGTATTGATTGATCAGCATTTGTGACAATCTCATCAACCATAATAATGTTTCACAAGATACCTGGTTTGTTTAAGTGAGTCTCTTGTGTCCTCACAAATTGTTAAAGTGATATTAAAGTAAAAAAAAATGTAAGCTATTTAAAATGCTGATCAATTGACTTACAATGGATGTTGCTCCTTGATGCTGAAAAGTTTTAGTTTCCTGTAGAATCATGTGGTCCCCTGAGCTCTGGCCCTGATATCCTGTTTTAAGGTGGCTCCTTTCTCTTGCAGGGTTCTACGGAGCCACCATTGTGTGTGCTAGTACGCTGTGTGTGTGTCTCCACAAACATACAGGCAAAAAAAGGCAAGCCACTTCCCCTGCCTGCTCCTCCTGCCTCCTTTCTCCCAGCAAATAGATGGACAGCTGCTGGTGACTGCCCAGAAAAGAAATAAATGGAATGGGTGTCTTTTGGACAGGAAGCCTTACTCTGTCCAAACGAAATAAAAAGAAAAGCTTTAGCTGTGGTTGGGCTTTAGTTTTAGATTACAGTTGAGGTGTCGGCTAATTTCTTATGTGACTTAAGGTCCCCACACACATTACAATAATCGTACGATAATCCCGGGAAATCCGCGGGAGAACTTGTTGGAGCCATCGTGTCACATGCCGGCTCCGCCGGGTTCTCAGTGTACTGACAGATCAGCGTCCCTGGTTACCTGGTAACCAGGGACGCTGATCTGTCTCTGCATGCAAGTGGCTGGAGCCAGCCGTGAGATGACGGCTGGCTCCGCCCAGCTGTCAGTAGCAGGCCGTTTGGCCAGCCTCGGCTTTTACCTCGGCTCAGTCGAGCGAAGCATATACCTTTGGCTTGACTGAGCCACTCGGCCAACTTCGGGAGCTGTACAGGCTATAGTGAATAGCCTGTACAGCAGCCCTTCGGTTCTACTGAACCGAAGGGGTGCTGGGGCCGAAGCTAGCCAAAGGATCAGCCGAAGCTATGGCTAGATCCTTCGGCAGCTTTGTGAATAGACCCCATAGTATCACTCACATTCATCGGACTGTCCTATCACCATACAAAAACAGTTAGGCATAAACCAGTTAGGCCTACTATCCCTAATGAAAAACTGTACTGCTGCTGTTCAATTTTACACTGCTGTATCCTCTGCAGGATCTTAATTCTTGTAGTAAAACCCCAGGCTATACTCTTTGTATCTAATACATTTTGGCCTTACCCCCTCATTAAAATTGTCCTGCTGGTGGCTAATTTTTGTACTACTGTATTTCCTGTGATATTTTAATTCTTGCAGTAAAATACCTGCCTACACTATTGCCTCTAGTACATTTTGGGCCAATATATGTCTGATTAAAGCTGTCCTCCTGGATGCCAGTTATTACACTGCTGTGTCATCTGTGGTCTATGAATTCTTATAGTAAATGCCTTTCTGTATTCTTTTGCTCTAGTACATTTTGGCCAATTCTCTCTCAATAAAAAATGTCCTGCTGCTGGTCAATTTTTGTACTGCTGTATCATCTGCATACCCTTAATTTTGAATGAAAGCTTGATAGAATTTCGTCCAGTGGCAGGACAGTTTTGCATCCGTGAGAAGAGGGAGAGCCACAGTGAACTACTGGCCAATTTCTATCCACTGGTCAAAGTGATTCTGTTACCACTTGATGGAAGGTGAGCACCTACATGTAGTGTGGTACACGTGGTGAATTTGGTGAAGGAACAAGAACTTTTAATCACTGTTGTTCACGTATAGACATAGTTTCAGATTTATAAATGATTACAGATTGTATACTTGATTCTTTGATGTCATATTCACTGTTATTCAGATATAAAATCACAGATTCATATAGTGAGCATTTTTGGTATACTGTTTGATTTTCTACATTTTGGTAAATTTTTTACGTTTTAGCTCAGCAAGCACATTTCATTATATATTCTAATTGATAAGTCAGCCTGCTCATTGAAGACAATGCCTGTTTGGTGATATCCTAACTTCACAGGTGTTACAGTGACTCTGTAGCCTAAATAAAAGTTACAACAGTAGATTGGAACTAGGTAGATTTACCTGCAAAGAATACTGTATGTACTTATCTCTTCTTCAGTCTGGGTTATTGGACTGTTTGGAAACCAATACTTCGTCAATCTCCTGTGTCCCCCGGTTTCTTCTGCCAACTACCTGTGTCACTACTGTGTCCTGTTCCAGGCTAGGTTCAAGTTCACTTTAGGACCTACATGAGTGTGTATATATATATATATATCTATATATATAGATATAGATATATATCTATCTATATATATAGATATAGATATATATCTATCTATATATATAGATATAGATATATATCTATCTATATATATAGATATAGATATATATCTATCTATATATATAGATATATATATATATATCTATACTATATATACATACACACACACACACACACACACACTATACACTGTATATCCAATGTAATTCATGCAGCAATAATAACAACAATTGCCTCACTATTGCTTCATTCAAGAGATATTTCTCTCCCAGACTATTTCTAGAATAAAACGCATAATATGAAATAAAAGAACGGCACAAATCCTGAAAGTCATTATTGAAATATTTGAAACAAAATGGGACCCATTTATTAGCACTCATTACCATAATAATGTAAACAGAGATATTATTCATCTTACACATTGTGGAAAAAATATCTATTTAAAAAAGACTGTGAAGGTTCTCATGCATCCAGGTCATGGTATAGCTAGTAGTAGTTAGTTGCATTCAACTGAACTTGTTCTGTAAAGTTGAATATATTTTGTAGCTTATCCTAGCCACTTCTTCAGTTCTAATGAGTTTTCAGGAATATACCCCAGTATTTTTATCCACACAGGTAGCACAGACACCTTAATTCAATCACCATGGTATGTGTCAAGGTGAATGTTGATTATCCAAGAACAGAATGGGAGGTGTGAAAGTTTTTGAAGCACCCTGTTCTAGTTATATGATCCCAGCCCTGGTGTCAGGAAGTCTGCATAGGTGTTAATTCTTCAATTCACATGGCTGAAGGTGTGAATTGTTATCAGATCAGCAGGGTAGAGGTGTCTGTGCTACCTGTATAGATATAAATGCTGGGTTATGTTTCTAATACTCATCAGAACTTAAGAAGTAGCTTGGATAAGCAACATCTCCAACAACAAAAGAACAAATCCATGTGTCTAACTACCACTTGCTATTTTAAAACGTAAAATCTAATAGTTAAAAAGTTTTATTTTTCTGAAAGTTCAGTTTATAAATGAATGTGTCTTACTTATTATTTACTTTTATTACAGGGTGTTTGAAATGCATGCTGGGTATTCTAAGACGAAGCCAGCAGGACTGATTTATGTGGCTAGTTAAGGCTATTCTATACACTGAGTGGCCAGATTATTATGATCACCCCATCAGTACTTCGTTGGGCCACCTTTTGCCTTCAATACTGCGGCTATTCTTCTTGGCATTGATTCCACGAGATGTTGAAAGGTGATGCGAGGAATCTGACACCATGCCTGATGAATAGCACTGTCCAGTTCTGTGAGATTTGAGGGTCGTGGAACCAGCTGCCTGATGGCTCTTTCAACTTTGTCCCACAAATGCTCAATTGGATTGAGATCTGGTGATTGTGGGGGCCACCTAAGCAAGGTAAATTCTCCCTCATGTGCTTGGAAGAAGCCATCTCCATCATGTTCTTGGAAGAAGCCATCTCCATTGGGATACGCCATCAACATGATAGGATGAACTTGATCAGCAACGATACTTTGGTATGTTGTGCTATTCAGACGTTGTTCCACATGAATTAAAGGGCCCAAATTATGCCAGGAAAACATGCCCCAAACCATAACACTGCCCCCATGAGCTTGAAGGGTTGTACTCATGCATGTGGGGTGCATGCTTTCATGCTGTTCCCGCCAAATTCTCACTCTGCCATCTGCATGATGCAACTGGAAACGTGATTCATCGGACCACATTACTTTTTTCCAATGCTCGACTGTCCAATCCTTGTGTTCCTGTGAGAATTGGAGACGTTTTATCTTGTTAACTGCAGACAGCAAAGGTGTTCGAACAGGCCTTCGGCTTCCATATCCCATACGATGCAGTGTACGGCGAACAGTGCGTTCAGAGATCATTTGAGAGGATCCCTGATTAAGATCTGCAGTAATTTGATGCACTGTTGCCCTTCTGTTGTCTTGTACCAGTCTTGCCACTCTCCGTTCTGCCCTAACATTGACTAGTCGCTGACGGCCACAATTCGCACGTTCAGACCCAGATTTTCGGCTGACAGTCCAGTCTTTAAACACTTTAACAACAGCTGCTCTTGAACATTTAACGAATTCTGCTGTTTTGCTGATACTCGCTCCATGGCTCCGAGCGCCAACAATCATCCCACGTTCAAAGGCTGTTAAATCGCGTTGTTTACCCATATCTTCAGAAAAAAATCACTTCTACTGTCGTGGTAAACAACCTGCTTCCCTATTTATAATGGTCTGGCCCTCTAGCAACTTCAGCGCGAAATTATAGCTAATTTGCCTACAAACGTCAGGTGGTCATAATATTCTGGCCACTCAGTGTAGTTGTACTAGCTAAGGTAAAGGGGTGTACCCCTGTTCTAAATCATTCAGGTGTCTCTTTAATACAACAGCTGCTAATCAGCTATGACATGCTTTCTAGAATTGATTGTGATATACTTTGATCCAAATGTGTGAAACACTTATATGCAGTGATTAGATATTAATACAAGTGATGGGAACTAAATATTAACCCTTAATACATATGCTACAGGAGCTCACAAAAAAAATGTAAAAAGGATGTAATTAAATATTGTGTTAATTTAAGTGATGTATTTATTGATTGAACTTATAATATGTGCATATAGAATAGTAGGCTACTTTATGTGCATTACCTTAAAGATAGGTGCAAAGAATATTGAAGATGTGCAAAATAAAGTAACCCTGAGCAATCGGTTAAAATCATCACATGACAGCAAATTAAAAGCTCATTGGTTGCTGTGGATCTGCTGTTTGCAGAGTCTTGTTCTTTTCTATACTGAATAAGCACGCTTTTGCTTCTTTATTTTTCGGCAGTGGAATGTGTGACTGCCAATAGGTGAAGCATTCCAGCGCTTTCCCAGCTGTTCCAGGGCAGAACGGCATCGCAAATCGCATGTGCAGGAGAACTGATATGCCCTGAAACAGCTGATCGGACCTGAAATGTCACTTCTCTCCAACTGCGATCTCACATTTCACCACACTCACAAAGTCGGTTAGATGTGATATTTCAGGACAGATCAGCTGTTCCAGGGCAGATCAGTTCCCTGCACATGCTATTTGCGATGCCGATCTGCCCTGGAACAGCGGAGAAAGCATTGGAATGCTTCACCTATTCCACCGCCGAGAAACTGGGCGAGATTACGTTTAACGTCACGTCACTGGTCACACATTCTAACGTAGTCTCAAACTGTGATAGAACAGAGGCCTGTCTGTAATCATTTAATCAGAGGAATAGATTTTAATAGGGAACATTACAGTGTAATATTCCCCATTATAATCCACTTGTCTAATTACATGAAATAGCAGTACACAACAGAGAAATAGATTATAATAGGGAACATTACAGTGTAATATTCCCCATTATAATCCACTTGTCTAATTACATGAAATAGCAGTACACAACAGAGAAATAGATTATAATAGGGAACATTACAGTGTAATATTCCCCATTATAATCCACATGTCTAATTACATGAAGTAAGAGCCCCCTTCCCCCGCTCGGACTCACCCTGCCAGAATAGCAGCAGCCATGTGTCGACGTGTGCATGTCTCCTGTGACTCACCTCGCCTCCTGCCGCCTGTTACTATAGACGCGGCCGGAAGGGGAGGTGAGTCACAGGACCCGCCCCCTCACTGGGAAGCCCGTCGGCAGTGCGGGGCCTCGGTGTTCTAACACCAGGACCCTGCACTGCCCCATATTGCAGCACCGGACTCCACTGGGCCCCCCACAACCTCAAGCCCCGGTGCGGCGGCACCGCCCGCACCGGCGGTAGTTCCGCCACTGTTCTTTATATAACACTAGATAAACTCATTGCTACCAAGGCAATTTTATAGAATTAGTAATATTTTGTTGATGCCCACACTATCATTCATCTTTGGTAGTATAATGGTGTGGCCCAATGCAAATGGCTCTGTAGACAAAACATCAAAAGTATTTTCATATCTTTTGTAGAGTATCCTCTTCCTATTCATTACCATGCAACTGATTTCATAGAATACTAACACAGGAAATCATGATATCCAGAAATAATCTTTTTACCTCTAAAGGCTGATGCTCACAAGCCTATCTTTTATTCATATGGACTTACCATTTATGTTTTATGAATTCTGTGTGTAGTGGGAATAGTGTAAATAAAGGGTATGATTAACAGTAACAATTAAGTCAAAATAACAAAATAGGGCTTGTGTAGAAATTATATATGTTGAATTATATTTTCAACAAAATGTATGTTCTGCAATGTCAATGTGTATCCTTTCAGATTAAAGTTTTAGTTAAAAAAATAATAATAATAAACTAAAAGAAAAACAGGCAGTGGTAATAGTGCACTGAGAGAGGTTGAGCACAAGGACTGAGCATGTATATCTATGTTTGGCAGGTAAATTATATTTATATTACTATATGTCATTCTGGCTCATGGGTCATGGATCATTGCCACAAGAAGACAAAAGATGAATTTCTCTGAACTCCTGTAGCTTAGAGGGTTGGATTTATTAGTTTACTGTGTATTATTTCCTTTGTTTGCTAGTTTCTTCTTTGTCCCATATTATGTGATTGTAGAATTGGTTGTAAAAGAAGAAAATGAAACGTAAACACCTCTAAAACAGCTTGTGCTGAAACTGGGCAATGAGCTTAACACATTTATAATCTAGAAACTCTTTATGTCATCCTCAAGGTACAAGTGCAGAAATGCTGGGCACTGCGGGAAAGTAATGCGCTATAGCCCAGAGCAATAAGCTCCAGTTCTGTGATGCAGCTGTAAGTCTTATGACAGTCAACATTATATAAAAAGAAAAGCAGGCACAGATTTGTTGCTTCTCAGGGCATTGGCCATTTTATTTCCATATTAGCTGCTCTCCGATTTAAATAGATAGTTAAAGCATAAGTGCCCTTTTACAAAAGTGCACTTATGCTTATTCCCCCCTTTCATAATCTAAAGAAATCCAGCCTGCCCCAGATATATACAGGGTTATTCACTAAACGGTGAAGAGTTTGGAGAAGGCAGGAGAAGTGAACAATTTAGGCCAAAATAGCAGATTTGGGAAAATTCACCAAATCAGTTCGCTTTCCAGTTCAGCTATGTTGTCCTAGATTGTTCATGTCTCCTGCCTTCTCCAAACTCTTCACCCTTTTGTGAATAACCCTGATACTTACCTGCATTCTGTAATCTTCTTTTCTGCAGCACCTGTGCTGTGGATTCCTGTAGGCTTCTATGGACTGTCTCTTGACAATGTGTGGTTTGAGTGCACAAACACAACCACTGGAAATAAAATTTTGGGTGCAGGCATTCAACATTGAGGCATACAGGAATACAGGTAGCTACATATCTGGAACAGAGAAGGGTGGCTTTCCTCGATCATGTGGGTACAGAAAGGATATGTGCTATTGTGTAGAACTGTACATATCCTTTGTGTAGTGAAAGTACAAAGTATTTTTTTTACACATTTAGAGTTATTATTGTAACTTTTACTTGACAGTCATTTAAAAAAAAAAAACTTTCATACTTTGAATACTACAAGTCATATACAAATTTGTATATGTTGCTTCTTGCGGTCTCATGTGAGGACAGCGGCTGAAAAAAAAAACCTAAAAATTGTAAAGACACCCCTGACAGCAGCCTAAGTGCTTGCACTTACAGATAAGTCTAATAATATATCACTATGAGTGCTGTTCCCAACTTTATTTGCTGTGACATTGAAGCTGATATGCATTTAAGGATCTGACCCTCCAAAAACGGCTGGTGGTGCAGGCTCATGTCATTGAGCAGATTGCTATTTTATCAATGACGTCACCAGGGAGGCGTGTTTACAATTTCAAACAAGCTGGTGGGCGGGCTGCCAGAGGTTTTATTGAGTGATGTTAGTAATAACAGTAGTAATACAGCTACCAACTGAATCCTTAATTACTAGAGGGATCACCAGCTGAAGGAAGGAGGTCCTGATTCCCCTATATAGATATTTAGTTATACCTCATTTGGAATACCGTGTCCACATTCTTGAGACCTCACTTATAAAATTATATTGATAAGAAAGAACCGGCACAGAGATGGGTAACAAAAATGGTATGAGGTATAAAACATTAGGAGAGAATGCAGAAACTTAAACTTAAAGAATATAAACAAACAGTCTTGAGGAAAGAAAGGACAGGAGGAAACATGAGGGAAACCTGTAAAGGGTGTAAATAAGGTTTGAGGGGGGCTGTATTTTCAGTGTGAGGTCAAGAACATGGGGGACATGACCTCAAACTCGAAGGGCTGAAAGTTTAAATCTAACCTGAAAAAGTGGTTGATACATTTGTAGCCCCTACCACCCTAAGTGAAGCGGCTATAAAAAATTGAGTATTGCTAGCACAGTAATCAGTTTGGCTGATTTGTATTCTGGCATCTTCTGGTTAATTTTAGGTGTTCTGCTATTGTGAGTGGGGTTCTGCTACCTGTGAGTGGGGTGTGACCCTGCTACAGAGTGGGGCAGCCAATAGGGGAATATTAGGAGTATCTGTGCCTCACCAGCCAATCACTGGGCATTTCATGGCCAGTGGTGCATGCTGGGGGAGTGCATAAACACTCAGGGATTGCCATGTGCTCAAGGCAGTCCACCCTGGGTTTGGCCTGGGGGATGGCATGTACAAGGTTGGAGAACCTGACTAGGCCTCAATCCCGCAGGAGGCCACATGTGGACCCTGGAGGGGTCTAGAACTATCTGGGGAGGAGAACCAGAGGAGCCCTATGACTGTTGGACACCAGACTGTTGGAGTCTGGTGTCTTAGAGTGAAATGTCAGCCCTCCCTACCCGTTGGGGGTCCAACTCAGGCCCCTAGGGGTCAGGGGGCACTACACTTGGAACAGACTTCCAGCAGTGGTAACGAGCGGGTCAACAGTAAGTGAATTTGAACAAGCTTGGGACAAACATAGATAATATAAACAAACAAATAAAAACAAGAAAATAAAAACTCAAAAAGAGGCAGACTCAATAGACCACTTGGTCTTATTCTGCTGTCACTCTTCTATGTTTCTATGCTTCTATATGTATAATGGAGCCATTTTACCTGCCAAATTATTTGTATTTATCTCCATTCAATCATGAGAATGAATGGAGCCCTTCCATGCAGCACAGTCCAGTAGGATGCTACTAATTTATCTGCTATAGTTAGGAATACAGTGCTGTCAACTCCCCACTGCCCTGCCTGCTGATTGGACAGTGAAGGAGCAGAGCAGACTGATAAGGGCATCTCTCTCCTCACTCAGCTCTCTTCTCCTATCAGCTTCTTCCTTGTCAGCACATTTGCACACCTACTTTGCTCCCAGTCTTGCCCCTCACTCACATATTCAGATTGCTTCCAAGTCAAAATCAGGCATTTCCACTAGCTAAAGATACATTTAGATTTATTAATAAATACAAAAGCTGTAATAATTGCTGTATTTTATATCTACCTAGAGTAAAGATTTAAAGCAGCTATCTGTAGGAACCTTTTATGCTATGTAATCTTCCTGCAGTGTAATAGTAAAAATAATTTTGGTTTGAAGAACTAGCATATTGATATATTAAGCCCTGGATCTTCATCTGCAGATTTATAGAATTTGCTAAACTATGTAAGGCTCACAAAAATGGATGGCGTTTTAAGCAGCTGTTCATGGTAGAGACATGGCAGCTACAATGGCTGACTTGTTTTTAAAGATGAAAGTCAGTCACTGACCCAGAACAAGTATGCATCTAGTAATGTGTTGGCAGACCTGACCTGGGTGTTAGTTCTGGATCGATGGCTCACTGCCTGTCTCAAGTTTGCTTGAGACAACCAGTTGACTGGTCCACTTCATTAATGGAATGATTGTCTGTGGAGAGAAGAGAGACCGTTCTTGGTTAGAAACTTTGCATTTCAACTGTCATGTGTTAGAGGAAATGTCTCCCCACAGGAACAACGCTTAATTGCACTTATTATGTTATAGTTTGCTTCTTAAATAAGAAAATCCCTATTTGTGTCCAAATTGGTAACAAACGAGTTGCTTTAATTTAAAAAAAAACAATTCTTTTTATGACAAGCATCGGGAAATATCCACATGCCAGAATTTGAAAAACAGTGTCCACTTGTCCTCGTCAGCATGTCACACCTAAACTGGTCTGAATCAGGACCAAAATAGTGTGCTCCATTTGTAGTCAATATGTCAATCATGCTGACAGAAAGGAGCTCCTACTGACTCATGATTTTATTAAAGTGACTCCTAACTCGAGTTAGGTCTTAAAAATGCATTCAAGTATCCTATTTACAAAAATATAGCTTATCTCGTGTATCACTCAGCTGTAGATCCTCAAATAATATCTGAATTGGTGCTGAAACTGTCCTTCCTTCTGGAATGTGGCTACATTTGTTCCCCATGGTCCTTGTATGTGTTGTAAAGTCATGGGTGTAAATATGGGGTGATAGGGGTGTTCAACGTCCCCCCCCCCAGAGTGTCCTGAAAGTGGCATATTAAGGGGGGCCAAATGAGGGCATGTGCCCCCGGGCGCGGGACTGAAGAAAATCCAGAGATGGGTGTGCATGGAACATGCTCGTCTAAAGGGATGCCAGGGATGTCCTGTTTGATAAAACATCGGTGACTGCGTCACTGTGAAATAGCTTGGCTGGAGCAGAGCTCAATGTTTTACACTGACGCCGATGTTTTATCAAACAGGACATCCCCGTCTCAGGGGCGTGAGGGGGTGTGTCAGTGCATTAAAGTTAATGGCAGCGCAGCCACGCCCCCCTGTCCGCAGTGCGATCGCCCACACCCCGGAGCGCAGGCACTGCAGTGCCTGCGGTCTGGTCCAGTGTGATCTGAAATGCTGCGAGGCGGCTGGCTTTTGTTCCAGCGCATTCCTAAGGCCTAACGCTCTGGAATGCCTTTGTGGTGTGAACAGAGTCCAGTGTGTTCCTGAGTCCAGAGTCTGTACTGGAGGGCAGGCTCATAAAGAGAACCTCTCATCTCCAAATGCTAGGGGCTTGTTAAAGTTAAGTGAAAAAAAGTTAAAAAAATTATAAAATAAATAAAAATGAAAAAAAGAAAAAACTGATTTACAGTAAAAAAATAAATAAAATGAAAACGTTATTGATAATAATAATAATCAGCAGAGCCCAACTTGAGACTCTGCACAGCCCAACTATAACTCTATACAGCTATCCTGAGACAACCCACCTGAGACCCCATACAGCATACCTGAGACTCCGCACAGCCCTACTGAGACCCTGGAGACATCAGGCCAGCACCCTGGATCAACACAGAATATGTAGCTTCATATTATTCTGCATTGCTATATAATGTATTGCTGGGATTTGTAGTCCTCTATAGCTGGTGGTATTCTGCATTGCTATATAATTTATTACTATGTGGTAGGCCTCCATGTTGGATCAGTGGCTTTAGACCCGCTTCTGTGGTCCTTTCTATTGGTGTGGCAGCACCCCTCCCGATCCACCGTGGAGTCTAGTTTGAAATGACTCTCTCTCTCCTCCATGACAGATTAGAAGGGGCACCACCGGGAAAATAGAAGCAAGCCCCAGAAGGGGCTCCTAAATTAACAAAGCAGCACTGGAGAATGAGGCGCTAATGAAAGACTTGCCCCCGGGCGCCTCATGACCTTGCTACACCTCTAGTAATTCCTAAATAATAATGATAGCAACAGCGAGGAGATGGCTGACTGACTGTGTGTGGCACACTGTGCAACTACAGCTATCTATATCTTACAACAAGGTGGACTTGTTAAGTGGAGTGCTCACTGCTTCATACACACAAGAGGTCAGATTAAAGGGTTTTTTAGTTTTTGCTTTGAGTGGACACTGGAAGGCAGTCATTTGCTTGTAAAAAATTTGTACCCTGCTGTGCTTCAGAACTATGCACAATCTATCAGCGTTGTTATAAAAAAGCCGCCATTGCTTCACTTTACTTAGCATAATTGTTCTTAAATAAACCTGCCAGATTTGTATACAGAAATGCTGGTTAATACGTGAAGGGCTTATGTAAATAGATGAATTGATGATTTTGTCATGTCATGAAGCACACATAAAATGCAGGTCACCAGATGCCCATTTACTTTAATGACAGTCCTTAGGGTGTATATGACCTGTTTTGTGTTGCTTTCTTTGGACCCAGCAGCTTCTATTTGGATGTGTTTGCATCCCAAACTAAGCAGATCAAACCTTGCCTTTCATGGAGTTTTGCATTGGAACACTTGCATTTAAGCAGTGCTGCATTGAAAGGCTAAAGGCAGTGATTGACAACAATACCCCTGACCCCTATAAGTGGTTAGCAAGCAAAAATGTCCAGCATTATTGTCACATGTCCAGTGATTTTATAATCATTTTTATAGGCTCTGTAATTGCGAGAGGCACATCTACTCTACATCCTAAAGACTTGCCTACATGACCACTGTATATTAGACATGTGCGATTCGGTTCATTACGAAATTATTTTCGGAGATTCGGATGCATCCGAATTACAGCTAAGATGGATGCAAACAAATCTGAATTCCAGATTTCCTGAAATTCGTTAGTGTAGTCCGGCCGAAATTCGTTATTGGACGAATTTCGTTGCAGCAAAATGAATTTTTTTTTTAAACTGCAAAAAATGAAAAAAAAAAAAAAGCGAGAGGTTCCCCCCAATTCATACCAGACCCTTTAGGTCTGGTAGGGATGTTAGGAGGGACCCCCCAGTTATAACACAAAAAAAGTGCGTGGGGTTCCCCTTAAAATCCCTACCAGACCCTTAAGATCTGGTAGGAAATTTAAAGGGGAACCCCAGCCCCCAAAAATGGGGAAAAAAACGTGGGGTTCCCTCCTAGCAGTGCTACCAGACCCTTGATCCGAGCACTGGCCCGGCAGGGCAGGAAAGGGGGGGGCATCGAGCGCCCCCCTCCCTGCGCCTTACCAGGCCACGTGCCCTCGGCATTGGGAGGGTGTCCCCATGCCGATGGGGACAAGGGCCTCTTCCCCACAACCCTGACCCGGTGGTTGTGGGGGTCTGCGGGCAAGGGAGCTTATTTGCATCGGGGTACCCCTTTAAGGAGGCACCCAGATGCTGCCCCCCCCATGTGCCCCTACCCATTCACTAAAGGGTTAAATCAAATAGTTAGTAAAAAGTCCAGACTTTTAGATTCTGGATTGACTCTGGATTACATCGATGGAGCCATTTTTAAAAAAAATTTTTATTAAAGGAATAGTCAAAAATTGACTGTTTTTTTTGTTCAATTAAAAGGATTTTATCTAAAAGTCTGGACTTTTTACTAACTATTTGATTTAACAATTTAGTGAATGGGTAGGGGTACAAGTACCCCTTACTCATTCACATGGGGGGGTGGCATATGGGTGCCCCCTTATTTAAAGGGGTACCCCGATGCAAATAAGCCCCCTTGCTCGCAGACCCCCACAACCACCGGGTCAGGGTTGTGGGGAAGCGACCCTTGTCTCTATCAGCATGGGGTACCCCCCAATGCCGAGGGCACGTGGCCTGGTAAGGCGCAGGTAAGGGGGGCCGCTTGATCGTACCACCCATTTCCTGCCCTGCCGGGCCAGTGCTTGGACCAAGGGTCTGGTAGGACTGTTAGGGGGGACCCCACATCCCCCCCCCCTTTAATTGGGGGGGGGGTTCCCCTTTAAAATTCCTACCAGACCTAAAGGGTCTGGTATAGAT
>NW_017306371.1:742911-749096 GCF_000935625.1 Nanorana parkeri | reverse complement strand
GGGGGGGGTCCCCCCTGACATTCCTACCACACCTAAAGGGTCTGGTATGAATTGGGGGGGAACCTCAGACTTTTTTTTTTTTCCATCTTCTGCAGACTGTAAAAAAAAAAAAAGAAGTATTTTTTTTTCCTTATGTCATTTTGCTGTCCAATAACCAATTTAGTCCATAAAATAATTTCGGCCGGACTACCGCTAAAGAATTTAGTTAAAGCAAAATGACATTAGGAAAAAAAAAAGTCATTTTTTTTCCTATTGTCATTTTGCTGTCCAATAACCAATTTCGTCCATAAAATAATTTCGGCCGGACTACCGCTAAAGAATTCTGTTAAAGCAAAATGACATTGGGAAAAAAAAGTCATTTTTTCCCCCTAATGTAATTTTGCTGCAACGAAATTCATCCAATAACGACTTTCGTCCATAAACGAATTTCGTCCGGACTACCACTAACGAATTTCGTACGAAACAAATTTAATTTTGGACCCGAATCCGAAAAAACTAAATAATGCAAAGTCCGAATCAAAACAAAACTAAACACATTTTTTTTTTGTTTCAAAACTAAACTAAACTAAACAAATTTTTTGCTGGTGCACATGTCTACTGTATATGCAACAAAGAGCCAGCAAACATACCTTTGTACAGAAGCTGAGATTGCTTATATTTTATTCATTTTTCTATGTTATCAGCCAGGCATGCTTGCAGTACCGGTTATTGTTTTGGATCAACAGACCACTTCAGTCCTACGGGTTTACCCCCCTGACCAGTCAATGTTTTGCTATTTAGCCCTGTGCTACTTCAACTGACAATTACTCGCTCATACAATACTGTACCCAAATGAAATTTATATATTTTTTTACACAAATAAAGCTTTATTTTGGTGGTATTTGATCGCCGCTGGGTTTATCTGCAAATGTTTTTGGTAACAAAATCCCAATAAGTGTATACTAAGTGGTTTGTGTGAATTGGTACCAATTATCTTATTTAGTCTTTTTAAAATATGTTTTTTATCCATATGGTGACAAAATAGTTATTGCTCAAGGTAAAGGATTGGTTAAGGAAAGATATTGCTAGTATATTTTTTCAAACCTTGGTGTGTCTGCTAGATAAAGTCTTATAATTTGAGAAAGCTAACCCCCCAGGAATTTTTTTTAATCTACGCCCCTGTGTAAAGTATTCACCGCTCAAAGCTTGCTCCCGTGATGGACTACAATCTCAATACAAATTAATAAACTAAAAGTGAGATTGTAGTCCATCATGGGAGCGAGCTTGGATCGGTGACTACATTACTGGGCAATAGGAAGGGTTTTTGCAAATCGAGGAGCTTTAGTACAGACATCTCACCAATAGAGTCTCTAGTTCTATGTTATTTTGAGAAGATTCAACTCTCCACCATCTACCATAAACTGAAATAAATATTTTGGGCATTTATGTTCTATCAAAATATGGACACCTCTAGTTAAATCACAAGCTGACTTATGAAGAATAATCTGTGTCAGTCATGAAAGTTGACCAGGGTATTGCAGATGGTGCTGTACCCAACCATTCTACCAAAATCACATTTTACCCATAGCATAACATATCCCGCCAAAACTTGACCATGTATTATTTTTGCATTTAACAGCCATAGAAGCCAATTCTTGTAAAAACAATAAAAACAAGTAATGTTTGATATATAGACTAGTGCAGTATTACAGTGACTCTTTCTCCCTGCTGTATGCTGAATGATGATCACAGAAAAGCCTAAAATAATCTGTTGCATGGAAGTTGTTTTGCCTTCATTTTGCGCAAATAGCAGAAGAGAAGAATTGTCACCACTTATGCAAATGATGCTGTGTTAAGTATTCATAGAACAGTATGAAGCTGGATCTTCTCCCAGAATGACTTGGGACCCGTCCAAAATCCCTAGGGACCATTGTTACTTCCTAGAGGGGTCATTTATCAAAAAAAAAAAAAAAACAGTTTGAAAATAATGGAAATTTTGCTTTGATAAACTTTTGTTCTGCTTCTTCGCTTGTGACAACATAACAAAAGCTACACAACCAAAATGCAAATGATACTAGCGTACAGGCTTATATTCAACTTATGGCATGGTACTTAAAAGCTGCTGGCATTTACACTTAGCTGTTAGATCCACTAATGTTTTCACCAAATGATGTCTCTTTTAAGTATCTCTTAGTGGTTCAAGCTTGACTATTCACATGGACGTTTTCAGGGCAGTAGAAAATGTAGTAGTGAAAATGTCACAAAATATATTTACAAGGACTTCGCAAAGAGAACACTGTCTTGTGTGGTGATGATAATATAATCCATATTTATTATGCCTATATATGCAGGACTTTAACAGCAAAGAGGAAAGTGCTACATTGTTTACATTTCAGTATATACACTATATTGCCAAATGTATTGGGACACCCCTCCAAATCGTTGGATTCAGGTGTTCCAATCACCTCCACGGCCACAGGTGTATAAAATTAAGCACCTAGGCACAGTAGCGTAACAACTGGGTGGGGGCGACGGTGTGGCTGCCCCAGGCGCAGAGTTGGGGGGGCTCCGGGCAGGAAACATAACTCAGCCGTGAAGTCTGTATTTCACTGCAGCCGTGCAGGGGAAGGGAAGCAGCGCAAGTGTAAGCAGTACAAGCAACCGCCGGGAGGTGTTGAGCTGAAAAATCATGTCACTGTCCCTGCAGATAAACAGGCTGTGATAGCTGAGCTCCGCCCCCCGTTCTCTGGTGTGATTGCTGGCCATATCGGTCACCTGTTGTACTGTATGTCCCTGATACCAAGTGCTCCCAGACAGTGTGAGTGTAGGAGGAGCAATAAGTGAGCTGTCCACGCCCCCTGTTGTATGCTGTGCACGCTGGCAGTACATGCCATGTGCTCACAGTAAGTCCTCCCGTTCAGTGTGTGGACTGCACAAGAAGCATTTGTGAGATGTCCCTGCACTTCATCGTACTCTGGAGGTAAGGGGGAGGGATGGGGAGGGTGTGTGTTAGGTAGGGGTGTGTGTTTTTGCATGTTTAAAATTGGTATTTTGTATGAGCTGCTTTAGGGAGAGACCATTTCTTACATAGGGAGTGATTACATCAGCAAGCTGTATTCCTGTGATTTAGAGTGTTGGGGTATATCTTCTTTTGTGCACAGGTTCTCACTTATCCCAAAAGTCTTTCTTAGGACCAATAATTATGTCAGAAACACATGCTATTTTAGTTACTGCTTGAAATGACAGGTGGGCCCAAGGGCTTGTTCACACCATATACAGTGCATTCCAGCACGAGTCGCTGCTGGAATGCACTGTATCGTATCCCAGCCACTTCCCTGCATTCTGGGGTGGGAGGGGACATGGCGGTGCAGTGAAGTGAATGACACCGCAGCCACGCCCCCCATCTGCAGTGTGATCGCCCGCACCAGAATGCGTGGCACATCAATGCCTGCGTGCTATCCATTGCTATCAGAAAAAATGCTGCAAGCACTATTTTTTTCTGAAGGGACCAGACCGCAGGCATTGATGTGCCACTCATTCTGGTGCGGGCGATCACGCTGCAGCCAGGGGGGCTTTCACTTCACTGCACCGCCACGCCCCCTCCCTTCCCACAACATACTGAGCTGGCCGCAAAGCGATCCAGTGGGTTCCACAATTGGGCCGGAACGCACTGAGGATGGTGTGAACGAGGCCTTAGGGCCTCGTTCACACTGGGTGCAGTGCGTTCCAGAGTGGTAGCTGCTGGAATGTACCGCAATCCCTCACAAAACTTCACCCTGCGTTCTGGGGTGGGAAGGGGGCGTGGTGGTGCATTGAATTCAATGGCACTGCTTCCACGCCCCCTCCTCCCCCCCCAGTGCAACCGGACACGTGGCAACACTTTGCCTGCGTTCCGCTCCACTGCAAACGCTAAAAATAGAGCAAGCTGGATTTTTTGCGTTTGCAGTGGGATGGAACACAGGAAAAGTTTTGCCACATGTCCGATCGCAAGCTATGCGGCGCTCGTTGGGGTCGATTGAGGGGGTGCAACATTTTGTTCTGCCTCGGCCGACAGTAACTCTGTAGAAGCAGTCTGCATGCCTAGACAGTGGCGTAACCAAACGTTTGTGAAAGAATGGGTCGCTCCCAGGAGCTCAGGGAATTCAAGTGTAGTACCGTGATAGGTTGCCACCTGTGCAATAAGTCCATCCGTGAAATATCCTTGCTACTAAATATTCCACGGTCACCTGTTAGTGGTATTATAATAAGTGGAAGCAACTGGGAACAACAGCAACACCACTTAAAATGACAGAGCGGGGTCAGCGCATGCTGAAGCGCACAGTGCCCAGAAGTCGCCAACTACCTGCAGAGTCAATAGCTACAGACCCCCAAACTTCGTGTGGCCTTTCTCCACGCACAACAACAGTGCGTGGAGAGCTTCATAGAATGGGTTGCCATGGCTGAGCAGCTGCATCCAAGCCTTACATCACTAAGTGCAATGCAAAGCGTTGGATGCAGTGGTGTAAAACACGCCGCCACTGGACTCTAGAGAAGTGGAGACATGATCTCTGGAGTGACGAGCAAGAAGTTTTCCTGGCACACTCACAAGCTAGCATGAAAAAAACGTGTCTCACACTAAGGTTAAAAACAGAGGTTTGGATACACGTCTTCTGCAGGAAGAAATACAGGAATACATACACTCTGGGGTGACGAATAACGATTCTCTGTCTGGCAATCCGATGGACATGTCTGGATCTGGCGGTTGGCAGGGGAATGGTACTTGCCTACTGCATTGTGCCAAGTGTAAAGTTTCGTGGACGGGGGATTATGGTGTGGGGTTGTTTTTCAGGGGTTGGGCTTGGCCCCTTACTTCCAGTGAAGGGAACTCTTAGGGCATCAGCATACCAAGACATTTTGGGCAATTTTATGCTCCAAACTTTGCGGGAACAGTTTGGGGATGGCCCCTTCCTGTTCCAACACAACTGTGCACCTTTGCACAAAGCAAGGTCCATAAAGACATGGGTGAGCGAATTTGGGGTGGAGGAACTTGACTGGCCTGCACAGAGTCCTGACCTCAACCCGATAGAACACGGATTAAAGCTGCAAAGGGTGGGCCAACTCAATTTTGAACCCTATGGACTAAGACTGGGATGCCATTAAAGTTCTTTTTTTGTTTCCAAAAGTTTTTATTTTCAAGAAAGTTTTCATATAAAACAATTACAACATTGATCCAAAGGGTTACAGAGGGGATCAAGTGTACGCTTCCAGTGTACATTTAAAACACAAAACATAGTACATCTACATTCTTAATAGGAAATCACATGTTTAGCTTGAGGGGACAACAACACAGAACAAAACAAATGACACATGACAGTTGACCAGCATGTTTTCAGATATAGGGGTGGTGGATCATATGAAGAGGTATAGTGCCTTCGAAGCTACGTGTATGGGAGATCTGGGGGGGAGGGGGTGGGGGGTTTGGCTGTTCATCTCCTCCAGTAGGTTATACGGTTCTTCAATATTTGCAATAATTACAATGAGAATGGGGAGGTATTGTATTATCTCGTTATGGGTTTTGCTTATATGCTCTTTCTCCCAACATGACTAGGCTTCTTTGGGCATCCATCCCTCCAAGATTGATCGGTAGGTCCGTGACATATAGTCTTTCCAACACGCCCAAAGGGTGGTGAATTTGTCAAGTTTATCTGTCCTGGTGTATAGGAGTTCCATTAAAGTTCTTGTGCGTGTAAAGGCATGCGTCCCAATACTTTTGGCAATATAGTGTATTTCTACCTGCTTGACCATTTATGCAAAGAAGCTGATCAACATATTACTTACCCCTTATTAATACCAGCTGTGACAGACTCCCTGGCACCCCGACTGAGCACCTCCGTCAGTGATATGGCTTCCCAAATGGAACGTATTCCAAACCCTGTTACCATTACCTCAAGAATCAGGCAGCACTCATTTTGAGGTAAGCAGAATGACACAAGCCTTTATTAACACCAAGCATTTTAGTTTTCTAGAAAGAAGCCCCACCCCCTCCCGGTCTAGAACGAACCGGTATCAACCACTTTGTAGGAGTCTGATTTGTCCCAATACACACTTCGAGTTGAGAGTCTAACAATGGGCTGATTAGTTTAACAGATAGGTGTGGATGGGGGATAGGTGTGCATGGGGGATGGAAGGATAAACAAAGAGACATACACACAGTGCAATCCCCCACA
>NW_017306371.1:734047-740839 GCF_000935625.1 Nanorana parkeri | reverse complement strand
ATAAGGCCCTGAACCTGAATAGCTTAGATATATCAGTAACCAAAGACATGAGTTTTTACTGTGAAGTACCTGAGCTTCGATGGACTTCACTCATAATGTAAACAGTGGAAGAACATGCTGATGCCACTAACCTGTGGCTGTTTGTTAGGTCTTCACCCTTATATGTGCTTTTGTCTGTCTGTTGGTTGTGAATGAACATTTTGGCCACAAAGCCTTGGTCTATAACTGACTGAAGATATGTAATATACTTTTGCCATCTATGTTCCTCATTGAGGCTTTTACAGGTAAGTAACATGCATAAAATACATAAAATAAGCATATAAGCTAATAGGAGGACTTGTTGAAATGAACAGTCCAGCAAAAGGGTCTCTTTAAAGATTATTTATAACTAAAACAGGGAGTTCAGTCATGTGCCTTGGGGTTTGTTACTTTACTTTGCAGACCAACTTTTAGCTGCTGTCCAGAGTTGTTCCATAGTCTAGCCAGTTTTAGACAGTAGCAGCTTGCATACTGCAATCTGTGATATGAGATGTTCTGAGCTACAGCCCATGTAGGTGAAGTTGCTTAGTACTTTCCTTTTTAGAGGAATCATGTCTACTGAAACTTATCTGAACTTACTGGTGAGAAATATACCACATGAGATGGTTTTAGAAGTTTTTATCTAATAGTCTTGAATGCTACAAGGCTATACGAACGTATATTTGGTTCATTACAGACAACACTGTTTGCTAGAGGCAGGGACTGGATAGTAACCCTCAATGTAGAATCTGCTCTGATTCGTGGACTGTTTTGTTTCATACCAGTATCTGCAGCATTACAATAAATCAGAAATAATATTTTTAAAACCATTGGATTTCATTTTGCCAGCTCCTGCTCCGTTAATTCTAGGAAAGTAGTGACAGATGCATGTTAGGATTGACCTGTCATTTCCTCATTGGGGCAGCAGTTTCTGTGATTAAATATTCCTTGGCTAATATGTCATTGTCCCCTAAGCTCACAAGAGTAATTGCATTGGAAAAATATGGCTGATAGCTGCATATTACATGGTTTTTCAATTGTAGTATCATGAATCACATTAACTTACTGATTTTCACCTTCTTCTGACTAAATATTGTGGATCTGTATTATTACTGGGCTTACAGACAGATATAAATTGATATAAAAGATAACCAAGGGCCATAAAAGCCCAAATAGCGCATTTGAAGTGCATCTTAACATGAGAACCAACATCTAATATAATGCAGCTTACCAGCCCTTAGATTTGTTTTCAATCTTACGTTCCTTTTTCCCTCCTGTGTTAAAAAATTGCCAATTTTACCTACCCTTTTCAAGCTCCAGCTCTGTCCCCAACCTTCTGTTTGGTCCAGCACCAGATATCGTCTTCAGGGCAGAACAATAATCTGTAATTTAACCAACCCTTCTTTTCGCTGGTGACTTTACTCAATATTTCTGTCAGTCTTGTACCCAGCATATGCTTGTGCTTTACTCATATCCTTTTTTGGCAGAGACACTTTGATTTTGAGGTAGAGAACATTAGAATGCCATTTTGGGGCCAGTAATATTTGTGTATGTAAATGGTGAATTTGTTAAATATAGCTATTCTTTTTTATAGTGTATGTTTAAATTATATTAGCAGTAAGCATTAGCATTGAATGTTGAACTTGTTTTGTGCTACGTTATGCACATTTTTTATATTTGTTTCTATGTTAATGCAAGGATACAGATTGTTATTATAATTTAGTTATTTTTATAACATGCTGCACAGTTTTGAAAAACTTTTTGGAATTTTTTTCCACTTTTTTTTCACTTTTTTCAATATTGAGAGATGCAATTATTAGTTCTGCTTATACATTGTAAAAATAAATACATTCTTTTTTTTTACAATTTTTGGAGATTTAGATCCCACCATTTGCACTAGTATTCAACTGGTTAAGTTCTGGGAGTAATAGATAAATAGTTTTTATGTTTTACAATATGTCCATTCAAATCTTACTAATCAATAAAGAAAAAGGGAAAAGGATTGTTTCAATGTATTAATAAATAATTAAGCCACAGTTTATTTGGATTCATCTTTTAAATGCCATGAAAAAGTGTTCCAGGGCTATCAGTTGAGCATTATTGGTTTAAAGTATAAACATGCAAGAGATTTTACTTTTTTAAATTACATAAAAATATTTAACAGTATTGGGGCTGGTTGCATGGTACCATAAAGTTCTGAAATTTCTGTCCCAAATATTAAAAACCTTTTTCATCCTTGATCTGAAATAATGGATTACTTTCCTCTAATAAATAAAAACTAGCGGTGACTAAAGTGCTTTTGTTTAGCAATTGAAGAATTTAGAGGTAAAGCTGTTTGTAAAATTATGTTTTCATATGCAGCCTTTAAATCCAGAAGAGTGAAGAACTTTTGTTATTTAATCTCATGGATTAGCCGGTGTTAACCTGTCTGTGTGTTTAAAGAAGTCCTCCGTGGATAATTATTCTTAACCCTTCCAGTGGGGCTACCCCTGCACTGAATGGGTTAAATGCGGGGGTACTTTGCAGCCGGCTGGCTTTTGGCCCAGTCCTCATCTCCTCACTCTCTCTCTGCTCTGTCAGTCTAAGGTTCTCACTGCATAGGATTTGAGGATGCTGAGGGACATTCCATATCTGCCTCTAAGGAGGAGACAGGATGCAGGGACCAGAGTAGCAGCCAGCCAGCTCTAAGGTTCAGGGAGTATAACATATTTATTTTCATCCCTAGAAGAAAATGTGCACTTAACCCTGCAGTGATAGCCCAACTGCAAGGGTTAAGAATAATTATGCCCGGAGAACTTCTTTAAAGATTCCTCACAAATGCCATTGCAGTGTGAGCAACAAGTGAGGAAACTAAAGGAAAACCATGGATCTAGATGTAAATGGAAAGAAAAAAACATGATGTGTAATTATCTTAAAATCAATTTCTTGAATTTCATTAAGGAACACAAGTTTAGTAGTTATTCTGATACAACTGGGTTATACTGCCACCTTCAGGAAGAACTGGACACCGCCAAACAAAAAAACATTGGCTAGCTAGGTAAAGCTAGGTAAAACTCAGTTTTGTAAAAAAGGAGTATTTAGTATTGGATCGCAAAAACAGAGGGGTGGACCTGTGCTCCTTAATGAACCCAAGGAAATTGATTTTACACTTAGTAAATTCGTGCTCATGGGATCAGTAATTATTCTGATACAATTGGGATGTCCAAAAGCAGTCCAACTGAGGAGTGGACAACACTGCAAACAAATTACCAACAGACTCACAAACAAAACAGAATAAAACTATGGGCAGCTTGCAGCTTAAAGAGCTGCCTGAAAGACTTTACATCCACAGCTAGCAAAAATGAGGCCTGAACATCAACCTGATAAAACTGCATGAACAGAGGAGCAGCTAGCAGCCTTACAAAACTGTTGCCCGATGTCTAAAAGGATCTCACTGTTCTAGTGGAGTGCACCTTGACAGGAAAAGGTGGAATTTTGTCTTATGGCAATAATCTTGAATAATGAGTCACCAACAAATGGTGAAATTAGATGCTGGTTCCCCTTTAGAGGGACCATCAAGAATGATTAAAAAAACACAGTCTTTCTAATGGAAGCAGTAGTAAACTCACCCAGAACAAACTACGTCTAGGACAGTGGAGGGAGATTTCCTTCTGCTGCATTGGAGCTGATCAAAGATCTGGAAGAACAATGTTCTGGTTGAGGCTTCAATACTACCTTATCTACCTTATGTACTATTATACTACCCTAGAAAGGGTTCTTTATCAAAATAAGGCTGCCAGCTGAGACACACATCTTGCCGAGGTGATGATGACAAAGAATACAACCTTGTGAACTAGAGTGGAAAGGGGAATATCCATGAGAGGTTAAGAGGGTGGTATTTGAATGGATAACAGAACAAAATATAGATCCCAGGGAGTCACAGGAGGTTAAACGGGAGGAGCCACATGAGAGACACCCTGTCCAAAAATTGTGACCGCAGAATGCGAGGCTAGCAGTTCTTTGGGAATAATGTAGCAAAGGCCAAGATTTGACCTATGATACTCAAGACCAAATATTGGTCCAGGCTTGACTGTAAAAAGGTCACGATTTGTCCCACAGAGTATTTCCTGGGGTGAGACTTTTTGTTGCTCGCACCCAGTGAAGTAAGCCTTCCTTGTGCATTGGTAGACCTAACAGGAAGTAGATCCCCTGGCTTTTAAAATTGTGAGAATCACTGAGTCAGGGAGCCCCCTGTCTCTCAAACCTGGGCTTCATCACCCATGCCACTAAAGTCAGCAAACATGAAGCAGGAGGGTAGACTGGATCTTGATATATGAGATCCAGTTGATCTAGGAGAAACCCACATGCCAGGGGCTTGATCATGTCAGATTACTGCATCCTCCTAGGCCAGTCCAGAGCAATTAGTATCACTGGAAAGTCCTCCATTTTGATCCTGCAGAGTAGAAGCAGATGGGGTTTCAAAGGAGGGAAAGCATAGATTAGACTTGACTGATCGCACAGAGCTACCAGGGCATCCACTACTTCTGCCAGAGAATCTCTGTATCTGGAAACAAACCTTTCCAATTTGCTGTTGAATATGGAGGGCAGGAGATCCACATCCGGTTTTCCCTTACCTAACACAAAAGGTGCTGGAACATCTCTAGGTGAAGAGACCACTTCTGAGCGTCCAGATCCTGTCAACTGAGGTAGTCTGCCTGTAACATGGAGGTCTGTCCAGGCTACAATGCTTTCTGCCTCTTTTGCCACAGCCAGTCTTTAGATTCCTTGTGTTGCCTGACTGTATCCTGAATGGATGACCCTCCAGTCAAGCCGTCCAGTGTTGCAGAGACAGCCAAATTGCTTGTAGCTGCAGAATGTTGATCAGGAGAAGAGATCATTGCATCAACCAAGTACTCTGCACCGACACAGTGTCTAGAACTTTTCCCAAGGCCTTCTGCCTAGCAACCATGATGATCTTCCATGACAGTTGAAGGAAGGATTTTCCCAATTCCAGTGCTGGTTTTCTGAGGCACATGGCCAGAGTTAATTTGGTTTTGGGTATCAGGCAAATTGCTTTGTCAAAAGACTGAGCCAATTTGTCCTACCATGACAATGTTGTGTTCAAGGAGTCTGTTGTGAAACTGAGCAAATGGGATTGCTTCGAAGGAGCCATCAGCCTAGAACTCTTATGCAGAATTACAAAATTGGTCAGGTCCTTAACTGTAGAGTCTGAGAGAGGAACAGCAGAAGCTTTCCTAGTGCAAGAAAAGCTTTCACCTGAGTTACTTCTGATTTCTGTGCTGTCATTCCCTGGCGCTATGGTCGGGGTTGAAGCTAATCAAGCATGATCTTAGGAGAAGTCTGCATTCTGATTTGTCAATTAAATTAAATTAGAAACTTGGCCCAAAAGACCTGCATGGTTCCTAGATATAGCGAAGGAGGGGCTCACACATGATGAAGTAATGGAAGACACTGAGGAGTGAGTTGACCTAGGTAGATTACAACAATCCAAATTGTTGATGTCAGGTCCTTTAGGAGTGACACCGCAAGCTGCCTCAGTACTGCTAGTGGCTCATCAGCCAGAGTTAGCTGACGTATTGTGCTTGGAATCCAACATTGTTGTATTGATTAAACAGGAACAATGTAATAGTAAACACAAGGTAACATCTTGTTTTACTCAAACCAGCTGCGCAAGCAGGAGACATTTAATGGCCAGAGGTGACCAAGTCACTGTAGTCAGTGGCAGGACAATCTGGGTAGTAAGCCATATGTCTCCTGCAGATAGGAGCAATGGTGGGAGGAAGCTACCTCACACTGAAGAAAAAAGGACAGTAACAAAGAAGGAAGTGTGTGCATTTTCTAGCTGATCATTCAACACTAATTTGCATTAGCCCTTTCTGTGGAGACAGACAGAATAAGGACATAATGGTAACACGGCTCTGTAACGTGAAAGTGCTCTGTGGCTAACTAATACAGTACTACAGGCATCTTCACAAGTTAACCAATCTGAATAGCTGCATAGTGAGCTGAGCTCAGCAGTCCGCAGATGAAGCCTTGATTTAAAAAAATATTACCTTACAAAAGGAAAACAGAAAAAGAGAGAACTTTTGTCAGAAGAGAAAAGATGTTCATCCTCCCTGGACACTAGCAAAAACCTGAGGCATGCTGGGAGAGGATGCTGGGTAATCCCTGACTGGCCAATGTCTTTTTGTTTGCCAGTGTCCAATTCCACCTGAAGGTGGCAGTGTGACCCAATCGTATCAGAATACATACTGATATCGTGCCCCTTAATAAATGATAAAGAAGTAAAATTTCAAGCACAGCCTGCCTTACTCACCTCCACCCATAATCAACAGTTTTTGGTGCAAGTTGTCTTTAAAGATGCTAGTACACATTTGTGAATCTTTAAAAACTCAACTCCCCCAATTCTGAAAATTTGAGTGAATCCATATTTGTGCAGTTCACTTCAATCAGCTCTAATCGTTATCTTGCCAGCGACACTCCTACCCACATGCCATTTTCCCTGTGGGAATGCTAGTCCATTACCTGAAGCAGCACTGCACAGCAATTCAATGTGTGCCAACTTTTTATAACAGCAAAGCAGTTTATTGTTCTTTTTGTGCAGTCTCAGTGGGGTTAATAAGATCAAAGGCTGTTTATTCCGTTCAGTCTATCATAATGTTTTTGCTGGCTTTGCAAACAATTTGCTAAAAAGCTTTTTTTGTTCATTTCAACAGATATGATTCACAGTTGTTTGTAATGATTTACTAGAAGACAAAAGAATCATGAGCAATA
>NW_017306371.1:713153-732131 GCF_000935625.1 Nanorana parkeri | reverse complement strand
TTGTAATGATTTACTAGAAGACAAAAGAATCATGAGCAATATTAGATGTGCTTGTTTCTCAGTGGGGGAAAGAAAAAAAACAACACTTATAGTTTCCACAAAATGTGCTGTAATGCTGTGCGGATCAGTACCCAATAATTATAAATGTCTGTATATTCAGCAATTCCTGTCTGCTCTACAAATCCATCTGGCCTTATCTTAAAGACATTAATGGAAGAGAAACATGACTTGAAGTTCATGTTCATGCAAATAACTGTCTTAAAAGAAATGCTTGCAGAACATGGTTTGAAGAGTTTTGAGAGCTTGGAGAGAAGACTTAGGAGATGAGTCATAACGTGAGATTTGTTTCCCTGGGGATGCAAGAAGGTCATCCACATGGCAGAGTCAATATTCAGGCTTAAGAAATTCAATGCTGCAGGAGCTGTAGACATATTCTGTTGCAGACGAAGCACAGGGGGTTAAGAGTTTCAGACATCCAGTAAATCTGTCCTATGTTAGCTACATATGTATATAATCTTGATCAGCAAAGATAGCATTTAGTGATATTTCTTCTATTTTCAAAAAGGTATATAGAAATGATATGTGGAAACTTAGGCAGCTATATATTTTATGACAGATCCATCATAAAGACGGTATAAACTATATTGTAGAAGATACACAGTATGAAAAGGCTGATTTCGGTTTTAGTTACCTTAATATTATCAGTCTCTGTGATTTTTGTAATCTTTTTTTTTTTAACCATTATATTTTAGTGGATGGACATTAGAAAACAATGTGACTGCCAAAACCTGTTTTGTTTTTTTTGTTTTTTTTTTAATTCTGACATTTGACATGTTTGCTCATATCTGACAAATAATTGTATCCTATACAAGTCTAGAAGCAAAACTTTGCTCTCCTGTGACAAGGATATGAATATTAACCTTGGTTAGTTTATCATAGTGATATCACCTTGCAATGTCCATAAAGCCTTTATTATTTAGGAATAGAAGGAACCTTTCTACCTATTTCCAAGACTGTAAGAGCTAGATAGCAATGTACATAAAGAGACACTGCCACTTTGCCCACCCAGCAATATGACAGAGTGTATTTACAGCCCACTCCCTCCACTTATAGTCACATTCCCTGTGCTTCTCCAGTTCTCTTTTCCTCCTAAGTCCTACCATGTGTAAACTCAATGTCAGATGGTGTCCGTGCTTACACAGAGTTGACCATATGATCTCCCACATAATGTGACAGTGTTTGGACCTGAACATTGTCTGCTCAAGGCTAAAAATCGCATTCTGGAAAGAGGTCACATGGCTCCACACTCCACACCAAGCATTGATGGAGGAATGTTACACCAGGGATGAAAGTTAGTAAAAGTGTGTGTGTCTGTGTGTGTGGGGGGGGGTGATTCACCAACACCCGGGCAGGTGAGTGAAGATTAAACATGAGAGATAAGAGTCTTCTTTAGATTTGTTAAAAGGTTTGATGACACCACAGCAAAGCATTATGGATTTCCAACTTTTATGGGTTTAAATTCAACACAGCATAAAATTGGCACCGCAAGCATTTTGGACCGGGTAGCAGGTTGATGATAAAAATAACTGATGATGGATGAAGGCTGATGATGATGATAATCGACTTTTAATAGCTATCTTCAAGTGCCTGAGACACAATTATTCAGTATAATGTGATTTTTTTTTCACTCAACTAAGTCCATTTGGCATAGAGATACAAGCACCATAGCAAATTATTATGGACTCAGGGCAGCAGGAGAACAATGATTCTAAAAAGGAGGGGACTAATAGAGGTCTACATTGTAGCCTGCAGATTATCAGCAAATATAAATTATTCCCATTCATTAGATAAGGTAGTGCAGCTTGGCATCTCACTGTAAATTGAAAGCACATGCAGCAAGGGCAGCAGTGGGCTCCTGGTTATATTTCTCACCTTAGCTTGAGACATTTGACAGTCAACCAAAAAGCAAACCCATGCATGTTTTGCTTTTTTAAAGGCCCATCAGAACTCAGGATTGAAGAAATGTCTAATTCAATAAAGAACATTGAGAGAGAGCAGAAGTATCATAAAAATAAATAAATGGTCTTATGTTTTTTAAGTGTTTATATGTGTATGTGAATGATTGACAATGACTACCTAAATCTGCAAAGCTCAAGACACCCTATCACAACTGTCACAAAAATAAAAAATACTAACTTTTAGAGATAAGGTGAGACTGAAATCCACACATATGTCAAGTAATATATATCTAGCTATCTAACTAGCCATCTAGCTATCTATCTATTTTTTTATTTTTTTTTTAATAGTGTGCCTACGAGATTGAGCGTCCAATTACCTGAGAACAGTCAGATAAATATTGTTAGAGCAACCTGTAATTAAGAAATACAAAAATATATGTGGGAATTGGAAATATAGTTCTGGGTTTAAACTAAATGATTTTGTAGTAGACTACCTGTGACAACAGCAAATACAAAAACAATGTGTAATGAGGCTGGTTACTTTTTGAGAAAACCTTTGAATAATATTTTTTTTCAGTGTTCAGGGCTGTTGTACCACATGAAGCACATTTGTGGATATCCAAACTGAATGTGAATCAATGCAATCTGAGTAAGATATCAGTTTGAGCAAATACATTCACTCATCTCTATTATCAGCTTATCACAGACAGCAACAGGATCATTTAATATTTATCAGTAACTTTACTATTATATAGCAACTTAAATGTTTATGAATACCTTCAGGAGGTATTCCCTAGAGGAGAAATCCCAGATTTTGAAGGGAAAATATATATTCTAGACTGCTTTTTATAGGCCAATGGCTATTTAGGTTGTAGATGGCCTTTGCACATGTATTTCTGTAATATGTGCTAGTGTACACAAATTAAAATCAATCATGATTGTAAAGATGTGTCCTAACTCAATCTAATGTATAATACCAGTTTACACTTACCAGTGCAAATACCTGCTGCAACTGTAACAGCCACAACAATTTGATGATAGCTGTATATGAAAAAGTAATATTTTATTCTAATTTTTTATATTCTCATGCTTCATATTTTTTCCTGAGTGCCACCTGCCTCATGTGTAATCCTCACTTGTATTCTCTGTTCTCTCTCCTTTTCATACAGTGGATGCCAAAACCCTTCGAGATGTGTTTTCTACCAGCTGTCAACACTGCCTTTGTGCCCGCTGCTGCTAGAATGCTATTTCTTATAGCCCTGGCATGCGCCAGCCCTTTTTTAGAATTTCGGGAAGAAACTGCAAGATCTCTTAACGTGGCCATAATTTTTAGTGGTACCTCTTACCCGCCGGAGAGTGCCCACTTTGCACCCTCAGCTTTTCGCAATTTTTCTATGGAAGTAAATCCAATTTCTGTAATACTTAATGACACAAACCCTCGCAGCCTTATCCTGCAAATATGTGATGTCCTGTCCAGCCTGAGTATTCATGGGGTTGTCTTTGAAGATGATACAAGAACCGAGTCTGTTGCTCAGATACTGGACTTTATTTCTGCACAAACATCCATGCCCATCATTGGAATTAATGGAGGATCTGCAATCGTGCTGACCCCAAAGGTATGTAGAAATACATTTTTTTTAGAAATCATTTCACTCTGTAAGAAGCTCTTCTTTTTTGTTTTTTTTACAGGAAAGCTTTTAATTTAACTACACATTATCCATAACCAACTTCTATAAGTTTTGAAATAGCTTTTCTGAAATTGCATATATCGCAACCCATACTGTCTCTATATTACTGGAAAATGTCTAATTTGGCATTAAAGCTAACTTGTGGCCATCCTGAATTAAACAAAATAAGAACATTTTTTAAAAAATCACACTTAATACTATAGTGGACACTTCCAGTGCTCCTAGTCAAAAACCTCTCTTCCACCTCCCTCCTTCAATGTATTAAAGGGTATCTAAACCCAAAAACAAAAAAATTATTTGTTGCAGCTTACCAGTCCTTAGATGTGGTGGCTGTATTTGTTTTCTTTTTTCCTTTATTTCCACCTGGTAATCCTTCCAGTAATGCACATCCAGTCCTAGGATGACAACGCTCACTTACCCTACTGTATCAGAAGGGCAGACACAAAACAAGACTTTGGAACTTCACCCATCTCCTAATCTCCATAATGTAGAGGGATGTGGTACTGCAGTCATCAGAGCTGGCTGAGAACAATGTAATTGAGAACAGTCAGCAGAGGCATAGAGCACAACAAGTTATCTGTGCACATTATTTCTGACAGAATTAACAGGTATTTTTGCACATATTGAACAGATATAACAAGACACCTTCATTAGTATATTTAACAGACCAAAATGGACCAAGTAAGAGAAGCTTATTACTAAGGTTTACTTATAATTTAATATTGTCCCATCACTAATGGACAGCCTTTTTAACTAATAGTATGGGTGGTAGTGGGGTCAGCTTTTTAACCAGTAAAATTGAACATTGTTTGCGTAGTACAGTCTCTTGTGAGTTAGGAGACCCAGGATGCTCTATATGAATTCTAACCAAGTATGTAGGCACCTGGAGCTACCCGCTGTACGTAAGTATTCATTTGATAATTACATGATTGGTTTATTTTATAGTAAATTTTAAAAAGTATAACTACAACCAATTGTTTTTTAGTTTTTGAAAGATTAGGGAAACATTTTTGTAAGGGTTTTATTTTATGCTGTGGGGATTTCAGGTATGTGATCAAATGATAGAATAGAGTGGGTATGTAAGAAAGGGATGTTGGTGTACAGGATTCAGCAAAGCATATTAAATGGGATACGTGTATATACAGGGTGAATGTTTTAGCAGGTTTCCACTAGTTCCAGCTTAACTTCCGTTATGTTCAACAACATCTGTGGTCTTATAAGAAGTCCATTGTTGTCTCAATATCTCTCAACCTTGCTATGGGATCCATCTCTATGCGGCCTTGAGGTTGCTCTCTCATGATTTAGCAATACATGAAACAAAATAGAAAAAACTGGAATCAGTTCTAATACAATATAAACATAAGTTTAAATACACAGGCTTCAGCAGCCAAAGCAAGAGGATCTAACACCCACCACACTATACCAAAGAAGGTAAAGAGAGGAAGAGGAGAGTGATCATTTAGATTTCATATCAAAAGAAAAATTTAAATGGAAACACACTTAGGGTATACAGCCTACTGGCAAAATGCGAATCAAGTATTTACTGGCTCAAGTTCCATCCTCTCTGTGAACACTGTAACTTTATGAACAAAATTGAGCATACAGGTAAGGTTGTTCAATGCAGAATCAAATGAAGAAAAGGCTGCAAATTAACCCAAAAAGGCCATGAAAGACTAGCTGAATCTATTTTTTTCCTCAGGTAACAGTTCATGACTTGAGCTGCATTGTTTTTTGGATAGAAGTAGGAGCTGAAAAGAGTTGTATTTTAGTGGGTCACACTATCCAAAGCAATTTTACTTTAATGCCATCATTAGTTTATTATAGTTGATAACACTGCACATTTGACAGATTTAGACTCACAAAATTCTGTCTTTCATTCTGCAGCTAACATGTTAGTAGCCACATTTTAATAAGGAGTCAGTTGTGCTTATGTATTTTCTGGAATTGCTTCTTAATCCAAAAAGTGAAGACAGACTACCTGCTAATAATGGTAGTTTTCTCCCTATCCAAAGATGATTATCTATGCCTAGATGGGTATAAACTACATTATTAGTATATTATGTGTATAATGCATTTATCGCCAAATTTACCACTAGGTGAAATTACAAACAGAGAATATAAAAAAGTTACTGTTACAATTAATCAGCTTGTGATCTCTTTCCTGTTCCAAGGAATAATGGGTACCATTTAACGGGTAAAACAATCCTGAAAGGAGGATGAGTAAATGCACTTAAGTTATGGTAGCAAAATATTTCTGTAGTAACTATAAGATATTCTGAGTAGGATGGGATACATTGATAATCAAGCCACGTATTTTGAATTCCTACAGAATGTTCTCAACAAGTTTGTTGAAAGATGCATGAGGCCATAGACATCTCCCGTATCTACATAAAAATATTCTCCCCTGCCTTGAATAGTAATATGACAGGTTCTCCATCATGTCCAGTAAGTGACCTTGGTTGTTCCATCAAAGTGATTTGCTTGGAATGATTTACAGGAAAGAAACAATTCATGTTAATCTTATTCCAACTATTCAGAATATTATAAAGACTACAGCATGAGGATGCTTGGTTCCTGTCTCCCTGCTTAGTCTGCAAATAGTGTACAACAATGGCTGTGCTATGGAGTTCATATACATAATAAAGGTTTAGAGAAATGAAAATATTAGCCATTTTCCAACATTGTTTACTTTAATACCTGTATGGAACATTGATTACTATAACACCAGTATGGACTTTGAATTAACATAGTTTTAAGTAGCCAAACATGGTTTTAAGTAGACATGTGCACTGCCAAAAAATTCGTTTAGTTTAGTTTCGTTTTAAATTCGGATTTGTGTTATTTCGTTTTTCAGGATTCAGGTGTGAAAGTCAATTCGGATTCGGAATTCGTATTCGGACGAAATTCGTTTCTTATTCGTTTCGTTCGTTCGTTTGCAGCAAAAGTGACATTTGTGGGGGAAAAAATATTTTTCTCCTTCTCTAATGTCACTTTGCTCCAACGAACGAAAAAGAATAAGAAACGAATAAGAACAGAAAACGAAACGAACGTACGTACTAACGCTACCGAATTTCGGAAATGGAAATTCGGATTCGTTTGCATTCGTTATGTCTGTAATTCGGAATTCGGATACATCCGAATGTCCGAATTTCCGAAAATTCGTCCGAATTTCGATTCGGAACGAAACGAATCGCACATGTCTAGTTTTAAGTATCCGAACACAATAAAAATCAACTGGTCCTTAGCAGGTCATAGATCATTGCTGGCATTTTGCCTCCTTGGCATTGTGTTAACACACACCTGAATGCTCCGGACCAGCAAATTGCTAAAACTGTGGCTTTTATAAAGGTGGTCACACTTGATTAATTGATCATCAGCAAGGCAAGTGCATTTGATTAGAAGCACCTGGCTACTACTTAGCCTCTTAATTCCAATGGAAGCAGTAAGGGTGTACTTAGTTTTTCACAAATAACTTCTCCATGTTAACTTTATGTTTGTAAAATAAATAATGACACAGTGTAATATGTCATGTGTTGTTCTCTCTCCAATCAGCCGCACAAAACCGAGGTCCATAAAAATCCAACTTTATTGTTGTAAATTCCATGCAAAGTTCAAAATACAAGGTATACACCACCATAGTAACTCTCCCACTCTAATGCCTCTCATGCGTTTCACCACCTAGGCTTAATCATATAGATCATGTGTTGTTCATCTGAGGTTGTATTTACCTAATTTTATGACCTGCTAAGGACCAGATAATTTTTATTATGTTTGGATAGTTAAAACCAATGAATTCAAAGAGGGTGTACTTTACAATACCTACAGTTGTGTGAAAAAGAAAGTGACCCTGTCCGGGGATGGAAAAGTGGGGCACATGCACAGCTCAGCGTACACTCTCAGCATGCCTTTGGTGCTGGAATGAATTAACTTCCATGCATATTCACAGAAATTAAGTAATGGCCGAAGACGCCAAACCCTGAAGAAGACTGGGCCCAACTGTCAGTGTCCAGTGGACAGAAAAGGTTCTGGTTTGTACATCACTGGAGGGGATAAATTTGCAAGTAAGTCTTCATACTTGCACATGACCATACCCTTGAGAACAGAGAGCAGACTTTAGTTCCACTTTAAGACATATTTACACCTATGCAATGTAATAGGCATGTTATATTAAATAGAAATGCACTGCAGGTGCAAACACTGCATTTTCAGTGGTGCCAGTGTATAGATTTGCCAAACTGCTTACCCTTGTTTATAAATTAATCAAGATTAAAATTAGGGATGCACTGATACCACATACATTACTCGTTACAAGTACAAGTACATGTTCCGATACTTTTTGAGCTCCAAGACTAGACTAGACGAAAATTCAAAAGTTAGGAGGCAGCTGTCATTTGTACAGCTCTGTTTTAATGTATGTTTGAGTCTAATGCATGTTTTTATAAATAAAGGGATGCACCGATACCAGTTTTGCGAGTACAAGTACTGATACTTGCCCAAGTACTTACAAGTACGAGTACTGATACATTTTTGTTTATTGTCATGTGACAATTTCTCTAAAACAATATCCACTAATGATTTCAGTACAGTGGTAGAGCACCAGAGCCAGGTCCCAGCTGCAACCGTTGCAACCCTGGTAGTTCATGAAAATGCCAAGTATCGGCATTGGTACTCGAAAAGTATTGGTGCATCCCTAATTAAAATAGGGTATTTTTAGGCAGTTCTGCAATTACACTTACTCAAAACAGTTTTGCTAAGACTGGAGTTCCTTCTTAACCTTCCTGGCGGTAATCTCGTTTGCTCAGGGTTAATTTTCAGTACCAAAAGCGGTTACACCGAGTCACACTCGGGATTACACTTTAGCATCACTTACCTTATCCCTACGAGCCCCAGTCAATGCCGGCATCCGTCTTCCGGGTTCCTTCCCTGCGAGCGACGGTGTCGCAGGGGGTGGAACCGGCGGGAAATTCAAAAGTAAAAAATAGGAAAAAGAAAAAAATACTGAGATAAATCAGACCGCCAGGGAGGTTAAATTAAATATTACTTTAAATTGTGCATTTCATGCATGACTTGACAGGAGTCGCAGGTGCATTTACGTGTTGCCAAGTGGTATTCTGAGATTAAAATATTGGGGGTTATTCATTAAATTTCAATAATGATAACTTGCCCTGATTAGAAATTGATTACGGTTTAGCTCAGAGATGTTAAAAGTACTTTATAATTAAAAAAATCTCTAACTCAATTGACCTTCCTAAGAAATGTAATATAATTTCATATTAATGCCAATTTGCATAAAGGTCTAATATGACTGATGTAATCCAGTCAAACTCTTCCTGAAAGCGCAGTCATTACAGATTCTTATTATTTAGTAATCTACTATACAGAGGAAGTTAAAACAAAAAGACATACCGTATATTTATGTGTCACATTACATTATAAAATTAGCTGGCCATAGGTTTAATAAATGGAAAAAAACAGATTTGCTAGGCATGCCATATTGTCATGAGGTTATGTAATATCAAGGTTTGTAGGTACTCCCTTTATAATTTAAAATCTTTAAATTAAGACACAGCAATTGGCAAACTTGCCTAACTGCTTCTGAGAGAATATCAGTTACAGGCTATGAAAACTAAAATCTGCATTGCTTAAAGGGAGACATTGGGGGGAATTTATCAAAACTGGAGCAGATTTGCACTGCAACCAAACAGCTTCTCTGTCTCATTTTCAAATCTTATCTGAGCAAACTGAAGAGAGAAGCTGATTGGTTGCCATGGGCAACTGTTTCAGATTCTGTCTGCTCCAGTTTTGATAAATTCCCCCCATTATATCTTAGTCAGAGCCAGTGTTTGGTTCTATGATATTCTATGCAAGATTTGAATATATTGCAGAAACCATTGCGTACTACATGATGCTGGAGTCTAATTTGCAGTGCTACAGGTAACGTGGAAGCCATCAGTGTACAATACTCACAGGGGGGATTTATCAACACTGGAGCAGATAAAATCTGGAGCAGTTGCCTATAGTAGTCAATCAACTTCCCTCCATTTCATTTTAAAAGCTTAAGTGAACAAACTGAAAAGAGAAGCTGTTTGGTTACTATGGGAAACTGCTCCAGTTTTCATAAATTCCAAAACAGGCACTTCCCAAAGTACTCCCCCAGGTGATTAGAGGCCTCACCCCAAACTTAGTCAAAAAACTACACATTATACAACCTAGGTTGTGCAGGGTTTTTTTTTGAGGGTACTCATATAGTTATAATTCGTACAATTTTGTTGATGTTCATATAAAAGATTTATTGCATAATTATAAATAATAAAAACAATGCTCATATATATACATGATTCTTATAACCCTAAAATGATTACTTCTTTTCACATTTCATAATATTTTATATATAATTCATATTTCACTATGTATATTCATAACTCCTTGATTTTCATATGCAGTGTTGTATTGCTTTGTTAATCCCCTACGCGTTACGCTCGTAGGCTAGTAGTTTTCATAAATTCCCACCACTTTTGACAGACACTGCTGCTTGGGCACTACGTTGCTTAGGGTGGACCTTTACCCCCTTTCACTAAAAATCACATCAGCATACAGCTTTGCTTGCTGATATGAAATCATCTTACATTAGTTAAACAAACATATTTTTAATTTACTTACAAATAGAGTTCATCCACTTCCTGGTCCACGTTGGCACAAATGATGTGATCTGTGCCCAAGCATTGCATCCTGCAAAGGTTACATCAGAAGTGCATTGCTGCGAAATCTTATCTGTAATGTCACAAGATCCCAGGGAAAGGCATTTTCATCCCTGAGGTGATGTGCATGGTCACATGTCCTAGTCACATGTGCCAGAGTTCCAGGAAGTAAAGGGAGATCTAGTAATAGGCCCACTGTCAGAAGACTGGGGAAGAAAAGAAAAATGCGGTATGCAAGGAATAAAAAGCTGGCAATTATCAAGAAGTATCTGTTTGTAGGTTGTCATTGCTAAACATTTCTAAATGTGTCTTTGTTGTTATTTTGAAGATATGGGTAAAGTTCCTTTTTAAAGAGGCGCTGTAACCTTTCCTTTTTAGGGCAAACTGACAACACCTTTGTGAAGGGTCCCCCTTGAGCCACTGATGCTCACTTTAACAGCTTTACTTTGCATCTCCCTGGTGCTTCTCAGTATGGGGAAGCATGTGACCTCCTCCTATGTAACAGAGCTCAGGGCTAGCGATTGGCTGCTAGACCTGTGCACCTGTCATATGACCCTGCGTGCATTGTCACTGCTCACATTAGCGCTCATCACCAGCCAATGTTAGAGATTTTAATACCTGTTGTGATAGAGGCAGGAGCAGTAAGGGAGTGCTGGCAAACAGTTTGCTGGTAAGGTGGTTTTTTTTATAGCTGAGAAGCTAAGAATAAGGAGTAGGTGAGAAAGCAGTTGCTCCGGGTATACCGGTACTAGTGAAGCCTACTAACAGTATCTATACAATTCAATGTAGTGACCATGCATACATAATATATACTGAGAATCACACCCAGCGAGTAGGACAAAGAGTGGTACTGTGCAACATATGTCACGTTTGATAGCAAAGGTAATAATTCTTGTGGAATACACTAGACAGATAGATATTTTTCAACTCAAATGTTTTAACATCTGGCACAATTTAAATGCTCATGCAAGTCCAGTGGATATATGGATTTGCCCACAGGATAGAGCTAGTGAGCACAAGCAAACAGTTCACAGTAAAGTCATGCATTAATGCTAATTGGAAACCGCTTGGCTTCTTTGGGAAAAGCAGTATTCAGGATGACAGCCACATATTCAATATGGAAACTTATGGAGCAAAAAGAACAGGTATAAGAAGAAAGTAATAGTTCTTTCTTCCATTTGTCCACTTGTAATGGTAGCGAATCACTCTGGATTAGATGGCAACTGCGCAGTAGGACTGTAGAGAGATCCAAGGCATTTGTTAGTGGAAATATGGATGTCCCGGATTGCTGGGAGAAGTCAGCAGTATTGCAAAGGGTGATCCACAGGACAGGGTCATAACTCTTACCAAGATGCACCATATCAGCAGGATTACCACTGTGAGTTTGATGCTGGAAAGAGCTGTAAGCAGGCACAGGCAACAGAAGTGAACAAATATGGAACTACAGTTGCTTCAGCACAGGTGTGAATGTGAACACTCTTCATATACATGATGAGGAGGGGTGTATTTGAGGTTTTAACCCTATGTGACAGCAAACATACATGCAGAATATGAATGTAGACTGAGAATTACACCAACCATACAGCACTAGAGAAGTAATTGAATTAAGTTTCTCACAACAGCATGTTCTCAAACTGTGAGGTTCATCATCACTTTAATTGGAGGCATGTGGGCCCTCCTATAGAAACGCTCCTGTAAGGCTGGGCACACACCTTACAACCATCGCAAGACTTTTGTCTTGCGATGGTTGTAAGGTACTTAAAAAAACGTACGATCTGCCTATCTTGCATAGGCAGATCGTACTTGCGATGATTGCAAGCCATGCCCCCGGAGGGGCAGGCTTCCGATGACCGCAATGCCAAACCCCGGCCCGTATGGCTTTTATCGTACGGACATGCCACAAATCTTACGATGCTCGGCGGGTTTTCGAACATGTCCGTAAGTTTAAAGTCGTGCGACCTTACAGTAGTAGAGGTCGCATGGCTTCCACACACCTTACGATAATCGTACGATCGCGGGATTCCCCGCGATTATCGTATGATTATCGTAAGGTGTGTGGGGACCTTAAAAAATGGAGTGGCAGAGTGGATGGAATAGGAAGTAGAAACACAATATGAAGTGGGTAGGGTGGATAAAAGAGGGGTTAGACTGGTATTAGGTTGCAGTACATGACAGGGTGCAAACTGTCACAAGTAGGCTGAAGGGGAGGTGGTATTCTGACAAAGTGAGCATCCTTTGCTTTCTTAATAGGCTTCTCTAGTTTTTCTCAGGTGCATTTCAGCTATTGTTTTTTTTTCTTCATTGTTATTCATGTGCAATTAATAGTATTAAAATTGAATATGAATTTTATGCTGTAGCTTTTAATAAAATTAATATGTGTATTACATTGTGGCACTTCATTTTGAATTTCATGTGAATTGTATTGATAGATAATCAAATATGTTTAACAGTTTGCTATAACACTATAAAATATGCATAGAAATTAAATTTATGATAACATTAATCATTATCATTTGCCATTATTTAAGTTCTGGAATAATATTTATAAAAGATCCCAGGGCTGTAATGTCTTAACACATATGGATCACAAGTGCAGGAGTTCAGCAAAATAGTAACTTATTCAGAGGCACTGATGTTCCTTTCTGCTGGTGGTTGAGGTGGAATATACAATTAAGCAGGAGGTAATACGTCCACAGCAAATTAGAGGGAAGTATTACTTCATACTACCCCATCTTGATATCAGACAGTTCAATTAACTCATAAAGATCCAAATCAGCGGTATAGCGACTTTATCAGAAGTACTACCCCCACTCTACAGCACCCGAGATATACCGTATTAAATCCGGTATGGGTCACAAGTTTAAGCAAAGATAGAACAATATGCAGTTAAATCAAGAGAGATTTGCCCAGAGCTTATCATTGTGTTTGCATTTAGCAAAATCAGAAGGATGCAGGTGTGAGCAGCGAAGCCAGGTGAGTATTTAGTGAGCTCTGTAGGGATTCCAGTTTAGGTGGATGGAAAGATCCAGCAATGATATGTGGTATTATACACTCACAGCAGCAATATGATCTCTGGAATGTGAAAAACCAGGATGCAGCTGGTTACTCTTAGGAAGTAGCAAGGCAATGGAGATATATCCCAACAATGGATGTAGGTCCCAGAAGGATAAGCAGTTTTTGAGGCAGGCTGGTGTGTAGAAAGAGTCCCTTGGGATGTAGGAGGTTTATCCAGGAGAAATAAGCATGATGACTGTAAGCGGGTTTGCCGCTCGGCGGATGATGACATTAGGATGCCGAGTAATTCAATCAGACGGCTAAAAACAAGCAGCCGACTGGAGAGGGAGGAGAGGAGTGATTTAGTTCCCGAGCATTAAGCAGGTAACTATGTTACAGTACCACCTCCTCAAATGACCTACTCTGGAGGTTACCAGCCTACCCAGTCTGTGGGGATAACATGAAGGGAATTGCTTAATCAGTCATGGTGCAAGTATATTGGTAGAGTCCTCCCATGAATCCTCTTGTGGTCCCTTAGTTTTCAAGCTAATCATATACTGCAATTTTTTCCGGAATCCAACATTTTCTCAACTCTAAATTCCTCCTGCCCCTGTACTAATATTAGGTGGAATGGAGGAAGGTGTGCAATTAGAAAAAGTACTTGGTATATAGGGTTTGAGTAAGGAAACATGAAAAGTGGGATAAATCCTCAGATCTAGTGGTAGAGTAAGACCCACTGCTGCTTGATTGATTGTTTCGGATTGGAATACCATGTCCCCTAGTTGATATTCTGGTTGTTTTCTTCTCCTGAGTTCATGATAAAACTTTTGTCTAGTGTGAGCTTTTTTTTATGTTGACTTTGAGTTGCTCTGAGTTGCTCTGATACCTTTTGAAGTTGATCTACATAATACTCTGTAGCAGGATTATTAGTTTGAAAGAGGGTTGATGGAACAGGAGTCAGATGGAAACCATAGTTAAAAAAAATGGTGTTTGATTTGTAGATGAGCTGAGAGAGTTATTATAAGAGAATTCAGCTACAGGAAGCAATTCCAACCAGTGATTCTGAAAATACGTGCGGTAACACCATATGTATTGTTCCAAGCATTGATTTATTAGTTCAGTTTGTCCATTTGTCTGGGGATAGTACGCACTGGACAATCGGTGGTCAATTTGTAATTTACGACATAGTCCTCTCCAAAATTTTGATACGAACTGCAAACCGTGGTCTGATATGAATTGCTTTGGAAATCCATGTAATCTAATTATGTTTGATATAACAGCATCGGCTGTTTCAATGGCACTAGATACTTTTTTCAGAGGCACAAAATGTGCCATCTTCGTGAAAAGGTCAATGCAACAAGGATGGTGTTACGACTTTTTGATCGAGCTAGATCTATGATAAAATCAAGTGAGACAGTCTCCCAAGGCTTATCGGGAATAGGTAAGTTGGTTTGTAGGCTGTAAGGCAGCCTTTTGTCATGCTTTGATCTTGCACGGGCTTCACACGAATTTACATATTCCTAAATCGTCTTTGTATTTAGTAAGTAGATATTTCTGGTGGCCAGGTATGTCAGAGTCTTCGTGATTCCAGGGTGTCCTACCAAAGGAGCGTCATGTATTTACATTTCTTCCTCTTTCCAAGTACAGGTTCTGAAGTTAAGTTCCTCACCTTTGTACAGAAATCCTTCTTCATCTGAATGTAAATCTGGTGGAGAGGCATATGAAATCAGACAATAGTGCATCTTTCAGTTCCTGCTTCAGATTAATGATATGTGGAAGGCAAATTAAGTGGCTGCATTTGTGGGAGGAGTTGCACCTGCAACTCATAATTTAGGTTGGGAGGGCCAGAGGTGACACGCATGCAGCTTAGTTTTCGGCTGTTTGCTAACGCGTCGTCACTTCCGTTTTTTGGAGCGGCACTTCCGCTGGCATCGTTGTGGTTACCCACGATGCGGAGGGAAGCTCCAGCCTGGGTGCAGGTATCGGCTGCAGGGAAAAGTGTAGGGATACAGGGGCAGCTTTTGTGGTCAAAGGCGGGTGGCAAAGGGGGGGTCACAGAGGCTGAGGCAGGCCTTGCTGGCAGCCTGATACTGCATGTTACTCTGATGTATCTGCAGCTCCTATGGGTGGTGACTTAAGTAGTGTGCAGTCATTTTTTGGGGATTTGCAGTGCCAAGTGGGACAATTGTGTGATATATATTGGTCACAATAGCGGGGTTCATTACACTGGTTTCACAGTTGATGAAAATCATCTGGCAACACATGGGCTAAATCGCATCTCCACTCTTGTCATTGCTTTCATCTTTCCACCATGTCATGTTAAAAAAATTGTTACTTCTTAGGAAACAGTTCGTGGGAGCAGTACATTAAGTTATCTAGGTTTTGGTTTCATCAAAAAAGGGGGACGCATGCATTTTCACTTTGCATGTTCGTCGCAAGTTTGGTTCAGGCTGCTGGACTGTACATTTTACTTTGCATAATATCACGTAGGTACGTTAGGTTGGTGTGAGTTCAATAGATCACTGAAGCATACGTGTGGAAGTATACACATGTATTGATATTTTTTATTGCCATGGTATGAGTGCGGTGCAGACATTCATCTATTGGGAGTACACAAGTTATGTTCGTGTGTGTGTGCATTCTAGGGTAAGGTTGGTGTGTAGATGTGTAGGTTTCACAAACATGTTCATGACAACATAAGTTTGGTTCAGGCCGCTGGCTTTTAGTGGTGTGTGTGCCCACATAAGTGAGATTGTTATTTGGGGTAAGAATCGGCATGAGTTTGGTTCAGGCCGCTGCGCTATGAAGTTATGTATGGGTTCACATGCTTGTTCATGATAACAAGTTTAGTTCAGGCCACTGGACTTTTATTACGTTAGATATATCTTCACATACATATTGTTGCAGGCATGTTGGTTCAGGTCACTGAACGTTATTGAAAACGTTATCGAGGTTTTTGCATCACTTCCGGCAACTCCTGCCATAGGATCTGAGCATGGAAGCATTCCGTCCCTAAGGTCTTGGACCATACCCAAGCTTATTGCGGAGCTTCAATACAGAGGCATACCATTCTTGGCTACTGCCAGGAAGGCGGAACTGTTTAAATTATTATTTCCACCAGCAGCAGCCAGTACTAGCGTTGAACAGATTTTCTTGCAAACGTTTGCCTCATCACTGACACAATTACATGCATCTTTTTTTTTTTTGGAAAATATTTTATTGTTTTACATATTAAGGCACAACGGTGCACGCTATTTGTGTCCAGTGAGGACACCAGGCATAGCAATGCATACATTAATACAGCATACAGCCATGCTTAATTCTAAATAGAAAAATAACAAAAAATTAACAATAACAACCATTACTACAGGTCAGAAGGAATTGACCCCCTCGGGAAGCTTCCAATTACAGGTGGGGGAAAAAACGAAATTCCCTACAGTGCTCACCTAGCCAAAACCATCCGCTTATGTACTTAGTAGGTAGGGGCTCGGTCACCTCTTGTTTATTGTAGTAGAACATCTCTTGGAGTGTGGCCTCCGGCCTCTCCTGGGCCAACCCGATGACTCTATCTCCAGTTTTATCTTAGGATCCCCATAAGGGCATTATGTCCCCCTCAGACTCTTGCTGCTCAGTCTAATGCTGAGTTTGTGCACTCCAACCAGCTATCCCATACTTTATGGAATTTGTTAGGGCTTCCCCTGTGGGCATATGTGTCTTGGTACAAAGGAAGATTATCATTTACCAACTTCTTCCAGAAGGACAAGTCCGGTGGGGCCGGCTTCTTCCAGTTTATGGCTATAGCCTTGCGGGCATAAAACAGGGTAAAACCTATCAGCGTGCGTTCACATCTGGTCGGAGCTACATCCTCCACCAGGCCCAGAAGACACACCCTGGGTGACAGTGGCAAGGAAGTGACCCCAGAAATAAAGTCCACTATAGAGCCCCAGTAGGAGGAAATGAGGGGGCACTCCCAGAAAACATGGAAGAAGTTCCCCTCCCGACATGTGCATCTCCAGCAGGCCGGAGAGATGGCTGTGTTCATTTTATTTAGACGGTGGGGCGTGTAATAGGCTCTATGAAGAATTTTGAATTGTACCATCCTATCCCTTATTGCTACCAATTGCTTAAACGGTGCATCCCAAATGTCCTCCCAGTCCTCCTCATCCATATCAGGGATGTCCTCCCTCCATTTGGATTGTAAAGTGGGGCAATTGGGGGTTATTCCACAAGGGGGTGTCTGGAGAGATAACTGTAGCAGCCCCAGGACACCAGGCCAACCCCGTGTGCCAGGCCCTGATAGTAGTTCGCATGGATGGAGTGAGAGGGTAGGGGGCTCTCGGTCCTCTATACAGTAGGCCCTTCAGTGCCTCCACCGATTTCAGGATGGTCGCCTCCAACATGACCGTGGAATTGTTTACATCAGCCAAGAGCCACCAGTTGGCCGTGACCAGTTGGGTAGCCAGGAAGTATTTATGGAAGTCCGGGAGTGCCAAGCCTCCCTGGGTAGTGGGGCGCATAAGGGTTGTGAGTTTATACCTCGGGGGCTGAGTCCCCCACAGGAAGGAGGAGATAATTTGATTAATTTGATGAAAATAGGGTTTAGTTAACCATACCGGAGAATTACGAAAAATGTATGTGAATTTGGGCAATATCTTCATTTTAACTAGGTTAATCCTCGCCAAGAGGGATAAAGGTAAGTTCGCCCACGCCTTCAGTCTCTGTCTCATATCACCTATGAGCGGGAGTATGTTAAGTTTGATAAAATCCTGAGGCAAGCCGGATATCACCACCCCCAAGTACCTAAACGAGTCCACCCAGGAAAGTTGCGTGACTGTTCTGGGTACAGATCCGTCCTCCGCATCAATTGGGAACAGTATTGACTTATGCCAGTTGACCCTGAGACCCGATACCTTCGAGAATGTAGTGAGGACCTCTAGTGCTCCTTGTAACGAGGGTCCCGGATCATTGAGAAACAAAAGCACGTCGTCCGCGTACAGCGCCACCCTCTCCTCCAACCAGCCGACTCTAAGACCCTTGATATGGGGGGATGTCCTCAGAGCCTCGGCGATGGGTTCCATGGCTAAAGCAAAGAGAGTGGGTGACAACGGACACCCCTGCCTAGTTCCCCTGCCGATAGGGAAGGGAGCTGACAACTTATTCATCAGTTTTATAGAGGCCACAGGACCACAATACAGTAGTTTGATCCAGCGAGTGAATTCCAAGGGGAATCCCATTTTGTTTAGTGTGGCCCACAAGTATGTCCATTCCACTGTATCAAAGGCCTTTTCTATTTCTAGGGATGCCACCACCCTGGTCCCGGCGTTGTCATGGGATGCATGCAAGTTCGTAAACAGTCTACGCAAATTAACGTCAGTGGACCTTCGGGGCATGAAGCCCGTTTGGTCCGAGTCAATCAAGTTGTCCATCAGTTGGTTAAGGTGCACACTTAGGATTTTGGTCAAAATTTTTAGATCACAGTTCAACAGAGCAATGGGCCTGTAGGAGGCACAGTCCGTCGGGTCCCTAGGTGGCTTGTGGATCAAAATCAAATGGGCTTCAGTCATAGAGGACGGGAAAACAGTCTGCCTCCAAACACAAAGCATACATCTCACACAACCTAGGGACCAGAAGGTCTGCATG
>NW_017306371.1:692226-706092 GCF_000935625.1 Nanorana parkeri | reverse complement strand
TTGGTATCAGAAGGGAGCCCTTTCATATGTTGGAGACCCCATCGTGATATGGTAGGTATCAGGTGATTGCGCGGTTGGCCTAACGTGATCAAACATTGAGCAACAATAACTGGAAATTCAAAAAACACCAGAAGGAGAAAAAAAATAGAAAAAATAATAAACAATAGTAACAATCTGTGGTTTGTACTTCCTTTTTTCCCAATGCAGGCGGTTGCGAACTGTCTGAGGGTGGGGCAACCATAACACTGTTGGAGGTGGCAGAGCTGTCCGTGAGGTGTTCTGAGAGCGTCCTGCGGGCTCTCGGCTGCCTGTCTAAGAACCTCTCCATGTCCCCGATCGTGACCGGACTGAGAGGGGTGTCGTGAAGGGGTGGATGGTGCTCCGGTGAGAAGATTGGCCGTGAGTACGGGACGGAGCTCGGGGCCGCTCGTCTATCGCATTAGGCGCCGGAACCGGAAGTAGACGCCCATTCTTATCCCAGTTTCAAAAAAGTTTTGTTTCCGGTTATATAGATCCGTGCGTGTTAGATCAGCCAGGTGCAGGCTAAGCGTGCGTCTAGCTGACATAAGAGCGTCAAAAGTGTCAGGAGTGGGAGACAGCCCATAGCTAGAGAGGCAATCCGCCTCCGCAGCTTGTAGTTCGTCCGTGCGTGCTGAGTCCTCCTTTTTGATTGCCTTCTGGAGGGACATGTAGTCTCCTCTCATACATGCCTTGAATGCATCCCATACAACCCCCGGCCCCACGGTCGAGTCATTCAGCTCCCAATATTGCGCAACAGAGGGAGGGATAGCCTCCAGTGACTTACGATGGGAGATCCAGTGTGGAGCCAAGCGCCAAAGAGCTCTATCCCTTTTCTGACTGGCCCTGAGGGTTAGCCACATGGGACAATGATCTGATATTCCCCCTGGTAGGTACCCAACCTCTCCGATGTCAGGCAAAAGAGCGCCACTGGCAAATGCTAAATCAATGCGAGATGCGGTCTTGTAAGACGCGGAGAAACAAGAGTAGGCCCTGGTTGAGGGATTCCTCCATCTCCACACCTCAGTAAGACCCGCAGTCGACGTCCAATCGCCCAAGTCGGAGAGGCCGGATCCCACAGAACCAGATCTATCCAAACCCGGGGCTAGCGTTGAATTAAAGTCCCCCATAAACAATAATTTTGCAGGCCCTTGAGAAGAAATCTTATCCAACAATGCGTATAGTACCGTAGAATTATAGGGCGGGGGTATGTAAACATTTACAATAATATATCTCTGCTGCCATATGATCAATACCACAATAACAAATTTCCCATTAGGGTCAGTGTGAATCTCTTCAATAGTGCACGGCAGAGATTTGTGGAGCAAAACCAAAACTCCTCTCGAGTATGCAGAGTGTGATGCATGGAACGACCTCTGTACCCATGGGCGCCTCAGAGCTAGCAACCTATTGCCCACTAAGTGGGTCTCTTGCAAAAGTAAAATATGTGGATTGTGTTGTCTAACATACTTAAACATCAGTGCTCGCTTGCATTTAGAGTTGAGCCCCCTGATATTCCAGGAGAGGAGTTTAATCTCCTCCACACTCCGCACACTCATAACGAAAAAAACAAACATGTAACCGAGGCCACCTGCACAGGCCCCATATTATATGTCCGCTCCCATTAGCCATGTCATAGAAAAGCAATTGCAGTCTCAGCATGTGAGCCATCCACCTGTAGCAAGAAAAAACAACCAACCTGTAGTAAAAACAACCCTCCCCCCCCAGCCCTCCCTGTTCCCACCCTGCCAGTCCAACACATAACCCCAACAGCTCACAGAGCAAAGCGTGTCAGGAGGCTTAGGATCCCCAAAAAAGTGGAACAAAACCAAAAAGTCACCAAAAACAAAACAGTCTGCTAGGGCAGTGTAGTATCCCGACTAGAACTTCTCCAAGTCCTCGACGTCCATGACATCTCCTGCTCCCAGTTCTGGGGTGCTGATTCAACCAAGTGGGGCTAAGCAACTTGAAATGATGACAGTAGTCTTACCAGGAAGACGCCTTCTCCGGGTCAGGCGACCTTTAAATGTTGTCAAGCCAGGCAGCAGCCGCCGCCGGGGTATCAAAGAAGCGGGTGGTGGCGCCATCACTCACCCGCAGGCGACTGGGGTAGAGGAGGCCATATTGTAATCCTTTCTCCCGGAGCCTCTTACGGACATCTGTATAGGATCTGCGCCGTTGCTGTATTTCAGCTGAGTAGTCAGGATACAGTGAGATGCGGGCATTTTCATATAATAACGCAGGGTGACCTCTAGCTGCAGCAAGAACCCGGTCTCTATCCGTGTAGTTTAGCAGAACGGTCGGGCCGGAGACCCCGGCTTTGGCGGCACGGGCGGAACTCGATGTGCCCTCTCTACCACAAAGGTCGTTGGTAAGTCACGGAGGTCCAGGAGCTTAGCCAGGAAGGTTTCAGCGAATTCGGCCGGTGTTTTTCCCTCCGCACGTTCCGGGAGGCCCAGCACGCGGATGTTGTTGCGGCGTAGCCGGTTTTCGATGTCTACTGCCTTGTCTTGTAGGCCCTGGAGCTGCCGTTGTAGCAGTTGTACCTCGTTCGAGTCCGCCCGCGTGGTCTCCTCCACCTGCGAAATCCGGGCCTCCGCCTCTCCCATGCGCGTGCGGAATTTATCCAGATCATGGCACAGAAAGCTTACATCAGCGGAGAGGGAATCAATTTTGTTTGTGAGCGCCTCTTTACAGGATGTGATCACCGCCAGGATGTCAGAGCTAGTAGGTGAGGGAGACGGATCCTCCGAGCCGCTGGTCTGTGTGCTCACCGACATCTTGCTGCACTCAGCCAACACCGCCAAGATGGCCGCCTCCGAGACTCCACGAGGCCTGCCTCCCGAGGAGCGAGTCGATCTGCTCTTATTGCGTTTCATGTAGCCCAGTTCTGAGGAGGCAATCTCAATCAGGAGGTGTTCCGGTTCGCCTGAACCCAGGCAGGTCTCGGAAAATCAGTACCAGGATAGTATTAGGATATTATATGGAGCGGAGCTGTTCTGGCACACGTCTGCTCGGGATCACATGCTGGCCATGCCCCCTCTTACATGCATCTGTAAATGTCATTTCTACATCAATCCATGAAACAGGACAGAAGCCATAGAGAAGCAGGCAACTCCTGTTCCTGCTGTTGGTGTCCAGGATGTGTCTAGCATCCCCAGATTCTTCCTGGAACATTCAGTACCCAGATTCCGGTAGACTCAGGTATGCTCAGTACACCTCCCACTGTTACCCCAAAACACTTTGTTCCAGCAAATTTAAAAGGAAGGATATTATAGAGGGCAAGGACATTAATTTAGTATCTCTCCTCATTGCTGCTCACGATGTTGCTCACAACAAGCCATATGCCTGCGGGGAGGCTTCGATAATTTTGAAGGCCAGGGATCCCAGGCTGAATCGTAAACTTTCCATTCTGGAATTCATGTTAGCTTTTGTGATTTACAGGGATGTGCTATGTTCTGTTAGTCCACAGAGGAGGGACGAGTTAGACTCTTATTTGCATTTAGTGGTGGATTTTGACTACAAATATGGGGGATACCCGTTGTATGATTACCATCGAGCAGTCTCAGCAAAACAGCAGCTTTTGTTCAAACTTTTTGTTCAAACGTATGTTCAAACTGCTTTAGAGCACATCCCAAAGTGAGCTGCACTGTTAGAGCATCCCAGCCTCTTTGACTAGGACAAGCAAATATCAGAGCTTTAGCAGTTTATCTTAAGGGGCATCCAGATCCTGATCTATTGACCTTGCCATTGGAAGTTTTTTTTCAGAAGGTTTCCATACCGGGTCTTTCACCTTACCGCAGTCTACTTACAAGTGTGGGAATTTGAGGTCACCTTGGCCAATCCCGATAGGGTTGACTTACTTTTACAGAAGAAATTGGAGAAAGGATTCATAAATCGGGCCTTTTGTAAACCCACCATTTGCTATGTGGAGAGTAAGCCCTATTGGGTTTGTGTCTGGCAAATTCAACAATAAATTCAGATTAAATTTACGATTTGTCCGCCCCTCATTCATTACAAATTCCCAGTTTGGACACGTTAATTTCATCAGAAGCGTTTTCTTTAAAGTATATGCATCCATTGACCAGGCTATTCAGTACATTTTACAGGTAGGGAAGTATGCATGGTTGTCTAAAGCTGATATTTCTGATGCAGTTAAATTGTTACCGATCAAGCAATCCTTATGGCAGTGGCATGGTCTAAAAGCAGTCTGTGGTTGTTTGATACTTTTGCTCAAGCATTACATTGAATTTTGGAGCATCATGCGCATTGCCAGAAGGTTTTGCATTATTTAGACAATTTTTTTTTACTTAGAGTCCCCCTTTGCTGTCCCACAGGATCTGAACGTTATGTTACAGACGATCAACGTACTTAATGTCCCGGAAGCTCCGCAGAAGGTGGAAGGTCCGGCTAAGGTTATTACCTTCCTGGGTATTACTTTAGATACGATATCCATGCAGGCTAGCTTGCCGCAGGAAAAACTTATTAGGATTAGAGAGGCGTTGCACGGCCTTGTTTTGTCTCCAGTGTGTACCAGAAGGGAGTTGCAGTCATTGTTAAGCATGTTGAATTTCGACATGAGGGTTCTCTCAAGGTAGGTCCTTTATTTCAAGCTTGTTGGCATTATTGCCAACAGCTTCTGACTTGGATGCACAAATTCACATTGACGTAGCTGGGACTAGTTTTTGCAGCATTGGAATGGTATTTCCATGTTTATTCCTCAAGCTTCCACATCATCTCCGCAGATAGTCACGGACATGGGGACTTCCATTGGATTTGCAGCTATTTTTGGCACTCATTGGTTTGCTAGCACTTGGCTGGAGGAGGCAAGGTCCATTCCTGCATTTTTTGAAACTTCCGCTTTATTCAACATTTATCCGATGGTGGCCGTAGCTGTTAACAAGGGTTCATCGCGGTCAGGTCATGCAGTGACTTTCTTCACAGACAATCAAGCTACAGCAGACATTATAAATAATGGGAGGTCTAAGTCATTATTGATCATATCTTTCTTACGTCGGTTATTTGGCTGTCATTACAGCATACATTTAACATCACCTGCTCTTTCCTTCCTTGTAGATGTAACGTAGCAGCTGACGCTTTATATCGGCTTAAAATGCGTGTTTTCTTCCAACAGATGCCAGGCGCGGATGCATACCCCACAACTGTACCAGCGTTCCATCAACTTCTCTGGGATTAGACACCAGTGTAATGCCGCCAGGCTTATCAATAATTCTGTCAGATAATACCCGCAAAGCGTATACTGTGGCTTTGCAACTTTTTGATAAATTTCAGCGGAAGCATAATATTTAAGATACAGGTAGCATTTCATGTATCTTGACCTTCATTGCATATTGCCATACTGATCTCAAATTAGCATATACCACCATTAGAATGTATTTGGCAGGTGTGCAACATTTTATAGCTTTGAGTCACCCTGATAGGCCATCCTTATTGTCTGCCCATCCGGTAAAAGCCGTACTATAGGTCATTCAAAAGTCCCAGGTCACGGCACCACCCACCAGGGCTCCGATATCGAGCAACATGTTCCGTGCCATGTCTGAATTATTGGATAGGGAGCTGTTTTATTATTGAGTCTGGTATTAAAAACAGCCATTTACCTCGCTTTCTATGGTTTTTTGAGGCCGGGTGAATTTACAAGGGTCAATGACAAGTCTAATGTAGTCTTAAAAAAACATTTGGTCAGGCACTCCGATCATTATGTTTTGCTACTCATGCGGTGTAAGACCAATCAAGTTGGAGAACCTACTGAGGTAACGTATTTCCCCTCAGGTAATGCCTGGTGTCCGGTCATGGTGCTGGATCAGCTGAGGTCAAGGTTGTCTCATCTGGCAGACGAGAGTCCGCTATTGCCTTTTCCTGGCAATCCTCTATTGTTAAGCAACTTTATAGGACATGTGAGGGTGCTACTCACACAGTTAGGTTTCAATGCTAAGCGTTACTTGGGTCATCCTTTCCAGTTGGGAGTGGCTTCGGCCGCATCCAGGCATGGAGTTCCAGGGCATGTGCTTAAACGATTGGGTAGGTGGAATTCAGCCTGTTTCAGCAGATATATTCCTAATCCTCATGAAGAGATGGCAGAAGCGTTCTCTAAATTAGCAAACTGATGTAGTAAGGTTTAAATAAACGTGGCTATGCTACTTGTTTGTTTTGCCCCCTTATTTGGCATTACTGACCTCAAGATCATGGCACACCTCAGGTTTGTATTTAATATGAGTGGTACATGGCTTGGGGGTCATGTGAGACTCCAACCACAAGTGTAAGGCAAATGAAGTGGCCGCATTTGTAGGAGAAGTCCCACCAGCGGCTCGTTATTTAGGTGGGAAGGGCCGAAGGCGACTCGCACGCAGCTTCATTTCCAGCTGTCCCTCCCCCCTTCTCCTTTGTTACATAATATTTTACTAGAATATCCCCCCTTATTTGGCATTACTGACCTCAAGATCATGGCAAGATCATAGTTCATTTAGTCAAAGGTTTAACATTTGTAGAGAAATTCTTCATAAACTTCCTGTAAAAATGTGCAAATCCGAGGAATCTTTGGAGAGCTTCCCTGGTATGATGAGTTGGCCACTGGTTACAATCGATTTTGGATTGGTCCATCTGAATTCCATTGGAAGTAACAATGTAGCCTAAGAAAGAAATGGAGGCTGCTTCAAAAATGCATTTTTCGAGTTTGCATATAAATTATGAACTCTCAGCCATGACAGTGAGAGAGAGAGAGAGAGAGAGAGAGAGAGAGAGAGAGTTCCATTGAATTGCAGGGTTATGTTGTTTTAACCAAGGAAGACCTAGAATATTTGGAAAGAGGGTGATGGTGTGACATCAAAAATTATATATTCCACGTGAGGTTTGTAAAGTATAACCTTAAGTAATTGTGTTTGGGTAGTAATGGGCCCTTATGATATTGTGGAACTGTCAATAAGTCTGAAAGAGACTGGTGAGGTTTTGGGTTGTATCAGGATTTTTTTCAATTCCACAAGTTGTAAAGCAATAAAGTTGCCACACGCTCCTGAATCCAGCATGGCTTCACTATTAAATTCTACTTTAGTCCCACTGTAAAGGTAAGAAAATGTTAAGTTAATTAGTAGAAATTGAGTTAATTGTTGTTAATTTAGTACTTGCCATCCTCCTTCTTCAGTATGGGACATTTCTCCACTGGATCATCCGGGGAGGCACAGTACATGCATAGTTTTAGAGTTCTACGTAGGTTTTTCTCTGCGCAAGAAATAGGACCCCTAATGGTGCCAATGTGCATGAGTTTATTCTCCGTGAGAGAAGGAAACTTACGACGAGTGTATGATAGGGAGGAATATTTTTCTGCACGTCTCTCACGTAATCTCCTATCAATAGAGATTGACAGATGAATTAAGGCATCAAGGTAGGTAGGTAATTTAGTATGTGCAAGCTCAACTTTTAGAGCTTCTGAAAGACCCAAATGGAATTGGTTGCTTAAACCTATATCATTCCATTCAGAATCCCTTGCCCACAGTTTGAACTCAGCAATATAATCCTCAACAGAACATTAGGACCCAAAAATTATGAATCCAGCAGAGGTCACGGCTCATGTGGTGAGTCTTGCTCAAAGACTAGATACCTTTACTCAAAGGTATCTAGTCTTTGAGCAAGATTTCCTCTAGCAGATACTGTGACAGTTGCTTACATGGGTCCTCATATAGTAGAGACATGGCCTCTAGGAAGTTAGAGAGTGAGTTGAGGATAGGATCCTCTTTTTCTAAATAGGTATTTGCCCATGCCCTGGGTTCACCCCTTAGATAGGAAATAATCATGCTCACCTTACCTTGACTGTCATTAGGATATGTCCGAGGTTTTAAGTCAAACACATTAGTATATGTCCGAGGTTTTAAATCAAACATAAGTTTGCAAGCATTTATGAACTCCCTGTACTGCTTTTGATCACCCGAGAAAATGTCTGGTGGGCTAACCTTGGGTTCAGGGGACTCAGATGAAGGTGGCCTGTTAGTGAATGTTTGAGAGATAAAATGTCTAAGGTTTTTGTTTTCTAATTGAAGTTCATTTACTTTTTGAGTAAAAGGTATCTAGTCTTTGAGCAAGACTCACCTGATGAGCCTTGACCTCTGCTGGATTCATAATTTTTGGGTCCTAATGTTCTGTAGTGGACATATGGATTGCAACTGCAGGAATTCAGCAAAATGGCGACCTACTCAGAGGCACTGATGTTCCTGGCTGCTGGGGGTTGAGGTGGAATATACAATCAAGCAGGTCATAATAAGTCCCCAACAATCAGAAGGAAGTATTACTTCATACCCATCTTAATATCAGACAGTTCAATTAACTTATAAAGATCCAATCAGCAGTATAGCAACTTTATCAGAAATACTACCCTCACTCCACAGCACCTGAGGTATACCATATTGAATCTGGTATGGATCACAAGTTTAGGCAAAAATAGAACATTATGCAGTTAAATCAAAGAGAGATTTGCTCAGAGTTGATCATAGTACCTGCGTTTAGCAGCAAAACCAGGTGAGTATTTAGTGAGCTCTGTAGAAAGTCGAGGTTTAGGTGGATGGAAAGATCCAGCAATGATATATGGTATCATACAGTCACAGCAGCAATAGGAACTATGGAATGTGACAAACCGAGATACAGGTAGTTACCATTAGTAAGTAGCAAGGAGATCTATCCCAACAATGGATGCAGGTCCCAGAAGGCTAGGGGGTGGTTGAGGCAGGCTGGTGTTTAGAAGGAGTCCCTTTATCCAGGAGAAATAAGCTGAGGACTGCAAGTGGGTTCTCCGTTAACATGAGCGCTCGGCGTCCATGATGCCGTTCAGTCTGTTCCCGAACACGGAGCGGGTAAGTATGTTACAAGGGGTCCCTAAGCCTTATAACATGTGAGGTCAAAGTAGAATAATTCTGAAAATAGCGGGACTGAACTGTACAAAGAATTCTAGCCTCCCTATTTTATTGCTATAATGATGTGTGACTTTGATCGAGGTGTAATCAGGGAGAATCAAATACTTTTTGGAGGATCCCTTTTATCTTTTAATAAAGAGCCAGGGTTATGTTACTATGCTATTTTCTAGAACTCTGCAGTTCCCCATCAGGTCCATCAGCAGAGGGCGGGTACAATGCTAGTTTACTATTGGCTATTGCAAATTGAAACTAATGGGTTATAGATTGGAGCTGTATCTCCAGAAGCGAACAAACCTATTTTGTTTCTAAAAGTATCTCCAAGACTAGATAGTCTTTTTTTCTGCCCGTTCGCTACGGTTGAGATCGCTCAGATACCCTATACACACCACAATCAACAATAGTGCCAATACCCCATGACCAGGGGTATTTTAACTGCCTGGGATTGAATAGTGGATAAAACTTAGACATGGCTTATACTCTAAGTAATGAAATTGACGAAGAAATCAAGGAGGCATTTAGAAGAGATGGCCCGCAAATTCAAGAAACAGAAAATGATCTAAGAGAAAAGTTTAGACAACATAAAAAATGTATCATTAAACACCTGAATAGAAAATGGGATGTTATGTCTCTAGAAACATACGTAAAAGCAGGTATGATCCCGAGGGGCTTGAGGGACAAAACAGTACCAGCCGAACATCTACAAAATAAAAGATTCCGGGAGAAATGGAACAAACAGTGCACTGAACACGGTCTCGCAATTTTGAAACTCATCATAGAAGAAGAAAACATCCAAATGCATGAATTAGAAGCACAAATCGAGGAAAGTGCAAAGATACTGGATCCCTTTAAAGATCTTGAATCCTTCAAAAAATCAAATGACAACCTAAAACGAGAAGTAGAAAGAATCCAAAGAAGCCTGAGACAAACCAAACAAACCAAATACCATAGTGATATGGATGACTGGGAAAAAGGGGACCCCTTCGATTTAACACGGAATAAAGGAAGGAACACCCAGAGAAGAAGACCCTACAGAAGTAGAGAGAGATGGACAACAGGCCCATCTACAAGTGATAGCGAAACAGATGCCCCAATGAAATCGGTGAGTTTTTTAGACATGGGAGAGGACCGACAATCAGTCCGAATGAAAAACCCAGGAAGAAAAGAGGATCCCGAAAGAGATACCATGGAAAACCGAAACCAACCAGTACGGAACAAAACCATAATGAAAACAAGAAGTCACAGATAGAAGTACCATATGATACAGAGGAAGATGGACAAACGAGAAATGTAGTCAATTTAACCAATGTTCAATTGAACGAACACCACATTAACCTCTTACAGAAAGGATTATCCTTCTCCCCAGCTGACGGCATGGACGAATTCACCATCTTCAAAGATTTAAATCTATTCTTAAGACGAGTATACCTTAGATATGTACACACAAATAAAGGTGACAACTCTGAACCATCGGCAAGAGGCAAGAAAAATTAGGAACTACTCGATATACAGGCACTTAAAAACCTAGAAGACCTGCTAGAAGAGAATATACAATCCCATGAAGATGTTGATAAGGAACCGAAGAGAATAACAACACTCAAAGAGAAATCAAAAACAATGCCAAACCTTCTTAATAATAGACATTTAGCCTTGTTTAAAGACTTGGTCCAGAAAGACCTGAAAACCATTGATTGGTCGGAAAGGGGGAAGGATAATCTAACAAAATCGGAAAGAATGGCCTTGAAAGAACTAAAGACAATGCCAAACATCGTGATAAAGAACAGCGATAAAGGAGGCAATGTAGTCCTACTTCCCGAATCAATGTATTTAGCAGAGGTAAAGCGGCTACTACAAGACACGGAAACATATACAAGACTTGAAGAGTGCCCCTTTAAACAGCTGGTGGCTGATTTTAACTTTAAAATCGAGATGGCATGGGAAGCATCACTCCTCACGAAAAAGTAAACTAAATTTTTGAAAATAAAACAATTCAATACCCCAACATTCTACATTATACCGAAGATACACAAAAACCTGAATAACCCCCAGGAAGACCAATTGTATCGGCAGTGGGAGGACCACTAGAGAATTTAGGCAAATACCTGGATTCCCTACTCAAAAATATGGTACAAGAACTACCATCATATGTCCGTTACACAAAAGATGTTGTGAAGAAACTATCAAAGGTGAAAATTAAAAAAGACACTCTTTTGGTAGGAATCGATGTTGAGTCCCTGTACACATCCATACCCCATAAACACGGAATAAAAGCAGTTGAATACTTCCTAGAACTACATCACATTGAGATGGCAAGACAAAACGAATTCTTATCAGAACTCTTAGAGTTCGCCTTGGAGAATAATAACTTCCAATTCGAAGGGAAATATTACAGGCAAATAAGGGGTACAGCGATGGGAGCCCCATGGGCTCCATCATATGCATGCCTGCATCTAGGTATGTGGGAATCAGAAGTGGCATACAAACATCCACTATACTTAAAACATGCACAGACCTGGTTAAGGTATGTGGATGATATCCTACTACTGTGGAATGGCAATGAGGACCACCTTAAAAATTTCATGTCGGATCTGAACTTGAACGAATTGAACCTGAAGTTCACTTTCTCATACAATAGAGAGAGCCTTACATTTTTAGACCTACAGATAGAAATAAATGGAGACGAACTAACAACAAAAACATACAGAAAAATAACGGCAGCCAACACTCTCCTGCATGCTACAAGTCATCATCCTCCAGCCCTGAAGCAAGGCATTCCAACAGGCCAGTTCATTTGAATTAAAAGGAACTGTAGCAAACAGGAAGATTATAAAGATGAATCACAACATCTCTACAAAAGATTTAGAGAAAGGGGCTACCCACATAGGGTCCTCAGAAGAAGCAGATGGAAAGCAAACATAAAAACAAGAATGGACCTACTGAAAGATAAAGAAACCAGCAACCCACCAACCAAACAGAACTATACAAGAATGATTACCAAATATGGCTCTAAATGGGAGAAACTAAGGGGTATTATGAAGCAGCATTGGCATATCCTCGGATTATGCCCAACAATTTCTGAAATAGTAGGTCCAAGACCACTACTCACAGCAAGAAGAGCCCCGAATCTCAAGGATACTCTGACAAGTTCTGAGTTCAGATCAAGACAATCAAGTAGGGAATCAACAAAACCAAAAGGAATGTTCCCCTGTGGAAAGTGCAAAATCTGCCACCTAGTGGATAAAACCAATATCTTCTCAAATTCTGAAGGTACCAAAATATACAACATCACCTTGTTTATAAACTGTGATACGAGCAAGGTAATATACCAATTGCAATGTCCATGCGGTAAATACTATATCGGTAAGACGAAGAGACAACTTCGGATCAGAATCGGGGAACACCTGAATGACATAAGGAAAAGAGACAAGGACAGCCCGATAGCAACCCACTTCCTAGAAACACATGGAGGATCACCAGAAGGTATCAAGGTCAAAGCGATATATGCGCTAAATCTATCCCCAAGAAGAGGCGACTTTGACACCATCCTCCTTCAAAAGGAAAAAATGTGGACATATAGATTGAATACTCTAATCCCGACTGGACTCAATAACAAATTCAATCTAAATGTCTTCATATGAGAATACTAAATAAACTTAAACCTCTGATCAAAACGAGTATATCAGAACACTCTAAGTGAATAAAACACTATTTAGATGACGAAACTAACCTACTCAATAAGAATCTCTCTAAATGGACAGAATTATATCCCATATCCACAAACTGTTCTTCCCAAGCAATTTTATATCTATTATATTATTTTATTAAAGACAAGAACTGATAGAATACCTAAATGACTAATAGAATGCCAGGAAACAATCAAAGGGCCCAATTAGTTGATGACACACAGGTGAGGAGGTAATATACATACCCCACTACGTTAGGTAGCTGTACGTCCTGACGAAGCCCCGGGGGAGGGGCGAAACGTGTAGACGTCACACATGCAATGCTTGGAGTAAAACCTCAAGAGAAACGTCTTCACCAAACACCGCGGATCTTGGCGGAAAATAAGTCCTTTTGGAAATAACAACACTCGGACCTCTTGGGAATCCAAAGTCTTCATATACATGTACATGTACTAGGGACCAACCCACTGGACCGATCACTTAATTTAAACCAATGAATCCTTCCCCTCAAAATGGAGAGGTAAGCTATACAATACATGACAAGAGCGACGATTTGAGACGTGAGTAAAAATAAATTTTTTTTTTCAAAAGAAAAACTATTGTCATTATAAGGAATAACGAACTTTCGGACTAATCGATTGAAATTAAAACCTTGAATAGAAAGTAAAAATATACTCACAGTATACTATATGCCACAAAACCATCTCGACTAATAATTGGTAATGAGTAGGAATAGTCTCACCTGTTCCCACACAAAGGAATAGCTTACCTCCGAATATCATCAGGGAACTAATGAAGGGCCCTACCTAATCATAGGCGATCGGTACCACCAGGGGAAAGGCACTGATCAAGGAAACGTAGTGGTTAATCTCTCCACTGGTATTAAACAGGAAGGAGTAAATATTTAAACTACAAGGAATAAACTAAAAAGGGAAACCCACAGGGGGAAGACATCTGAGATATTAATATATTTTGAAACCAAAAGGAGAAGATTGCCATATAGAAAACTCCGACGGAGGTGATACAGAACACAAGAGTAAAAACAGCTCCAGCAAAGGCAAGAAAAGTAATGATCAGTTCACACTGTTTCATTTTTGTTTTTATTGGTCGATGAAGGAAGATTGGCCTATGTTTGTGATTTATTATTTTTTCTGAATTAAATAAATAATTTTTATAAATCGATAATGATGGTCCGTCCCGATATCTGAATTAACCCTTGGACAACCTACAAATAGTAGGCGGCCCGAACCTTT
>NW_017306371.1:683931-692126 GCF_000935625.1 Nanorana parkeri | reverse complement strand
CATCCAAATGCGTGAATTAGAAGCACAAATCGAGGAAAGTGCAAAGATATTGGATCCCTTTAAAGATCTTGAATCCTTCAAAAAATCAAATGACAACTTAAAACGAGAAGTAGAAAAGATCCAAAGAAGCCTAAGACAAACCAAGCAAACTAAATATCACAGAGATATGGATGACTGGGAAAGAGGGGACCCCTTTGATCTAACACGGAATAAAGGAAGGAACACTCAGAGAAGAAGACCCTACAGAAGTAGAGAGAGATGGACAACAGGCCCATCTACAAGTGAAAGCGAAACAGATGTACCAATCAAATCGGTGAGTTTTTTAGACATGGGAGAGGACCGACGATCTGTCCGAATGAAAAACCCAGGAAGAAAAGAGGATCCCGAAAGAGATACCATGGAAAACCGAAACCAACCAGTACGGAACAAAACCATAATGAAAACAAGAAGTCACAGATAGAAGTACCATATGATACAGAGGAAGATGGACAAACGAGAAATGTAGTCAATTTAACCAATGTTCAATTGAACGAACACCACATTAACCTCTTACAGAAAGGATTATCCTTCTCCCCAGCTGACGGCATGGACGAATTCACCATCTTCAAAGATTTAAATCTATTCTTAAGACGAGTATACCTTAGATATGTACACACAAATAAAGGTGACAACTCTGAACCATCGGCAAGAGGCAAGAAAAATTAGGAACTACTCGATATACAGGCACTTAAAAACCTAGAAGACCTGCTAGAAGAGAATATACAATCCCATGAAGATGTTGATAAGGAACCGAAGAGAATAACAACACTCAAAGAGAAATCAAAAACAATGCCAAACCTTCTTAATAATAGACATTTAGCCTTGTTTAAAGACTTGGTCCAGAAAGACCTGAAAACCATTGATTGGTCGGAAAGGGGGAAGGATAATCTAACAAAATCGGAAAGAATGGCCTTGAAAGAACTAAAGACAATGCCAAACATCGTGATAAAGAACAGCGATAAAGGAGGCAATGTAGTCCTACTTCCCGAATCAATGTATTTAGCAGAGGTAAAGCGGCTACTACAAGACACGGAAACATATACAAGACTTGAAGAGTCCCCCTATAAACAGCTGGTGGCTGATTTTAACTTTAAAATCGAGATGGCATGGGAAGCATCACTCCTCACGAAAAAGTAAACTAAATTTTTGAAAATAAAACAATTCAATACCCCAACATTCTACATTATACCGAAGATACACAAAAACCTGAATAACCCCCAGGAAGACCAATTGTATCGGCAGTGGGAGGACCACTAGAGAATTTAGGCAAATACCTGGATTCCCTACTCAAAAATATGGTACAAGAACTACCATCATATGTCCGTGACACAAAAGATGTTTTGAAGAAACTATCAAAGGTGAAAATTAAAAAAGACACTCTTTTGGTAGGAATCGACGTTGAGTCCCTGTACACATCCATACCCCATAAACACGGAATAAAAGCAGTTGAATACTTCCTAGAACTACATCACATTGAGATGGCAAGACAAAACGAATTCTTATCAGAACTCTTAGAGTTCGCCTTGGAGAATAATAACTTCCAATTTGAAGGGAAATATTACAGGCAAATAAGGGGTACAGCGATGGGAGCCCCATGGGCTCCATCATATGCATGCCTGCATCTAGGTATGTGGGAATCAGAAGTGGCATACAAACATCCACTATACTTAAAACATGCACAGACCTGGTTAAGGTATGTGGATGATATCCTACTACTGTGGAATGGCAATGAGGACCACCTTAAAAATTTCATGTCGGATCTGAACTTGAACGAATTGAACCTGAAGTTCACTTTCTCATACAATAGAGAGAGCCTTACATTTTTAGACCTACAGATAGAAATAAATGGAGACGAACTAACAACAAAAACATACAGAAAAATAACGGCAGCCAACACTCTCCTGCATGCTACAAGTCATCATCCTCCAGCCCTGAAGCAAGGCATTCCAACAGGCCAGTTCACTTGAATTAAAAGGAACTGTAGCAAACAGGAAGATTATAAAGATGAATCACAACATCTCTACAAAAGATTTAGAGAAAGGGGCTACCCACATAGGGTCCTCAGAAGAAGCAGATGGAAAGCAAACATAAAAACAAGAATGGACCTACTGAAAGATAAAGAAACCAGCAACCCACCAACCAAACAGAACTATACAAGAATGATTACCAAATATGGCTCTAAATGGGAGAAACTAAGGGGTATTATGAAGCAGCATTGGCATATCCTCGGATTATGCCCAACAATTTCTGAAATAGTAGGTCCAAGACCACTACTCACAGCAAGAAGAGCCCCGAATCTCAAGGATACTCTGACAAGTTCTGAGTTCAGATCAAGACAATCAAGTAGGGAATCAACAAAACCAAAAGGAATGTTCCCCTGTGGAAAGTGCAAAATCTGCCACCTAGTGGATAAAACCAATATCTTCTCAAATTCTGAAGGTACCAAAATATACAACATCACCTTGTTTATAAACTGTGATACGAGCAAGGTAATATACCAATTGCAATGTCCATGCGGTAAATACTATATCGGTAAGACGAAGAGACAACTTCGGATCAGAATCGGGGAACACTTGAATGACATAAGGAAAAGAGACAAGGACAGCCCGATAGCAACCCACTTCCTAGAAATACATGGAGGATCACCAGAAGGTATCAAGGTCAAAGCGATATATGCGCTAAATCTATCCCCAAGAAGAGGCGACTTTGACACCATCCTCCTTCAAAAGGAAAAAATGTGGACATATAGATTGAATACTCTAATCCCGACTGGACTCAATAACAAATTCAATCTAAATGTCTTCATATGAGAATACTAAATAAACTTAAACCTCTGATCAAAACGAGTATATCAGAACACTCTAAGTGAATAAAACACTATTTAGATGACGAAACTAACCTACTCAATAAGAATCTCTCTAAATGGACAGAATTATATCCCATATCCACAAACTGTTCTTCCCAAGCAATTTTATATCTATTATATTATTTTATTAAAGACAAGAACTGATAGAATACCTAAATGACTAATAGAATGCCAGGAAACAATCAAAGGGCCCAATTAGTTGATGACACACAGGTGAGGAGGTAATATACATACCCCACCACGTTAGGTAGCTGTACGTCCTGACGAAGCCCCGGGGGAGGGGCGAAACGTGTAGACGTCACACATGCAATGCTTGGAGTAAAACCTCAAGAGAAACGTCTTCACCAAACACCGCGGATCTTGGCGGAAAATAAGTCCTTTTGGAAATAACAACACTCGGACCTCTTGGGAATCCAAAGTCTTCATATACATGTACATGTACTAGGGACCAACCCACTGGACCGATCACTTAATTTAAACCAATGAATCCTTCCCCTCAAAATGGAGAGGTAAGCTATACAATACATGACAAGAGCGACGATTTGAGACGTGAGTAAAAATAAATTTTTTTTTTCAAAAGAAAAACTATTGTCATTATAAGGAATATTGTACCAGCCTGAAGTGAATAGCCGAACAGTGTTCGGCTCACTTCACTTCTGATCAGTCATTCACTCGGCTGCCCTCGGCAGCATAGTGAATAGATCCCACAGTGATTTGAAAAAAGGCACAGAGGCACCCTTGGAGTAGAATGAGTAGGTAGAATGCAATGCATGTGCTATCAGTTTCTTTAGGGTCATGACTCTTGCACCCATGTGGTTTGTCTCATAGTATAATATGAGGTTTCACCTTATTTATATAATCAAATACAAGGAAGTGTTTAATTTTGAAGTTTAAACCCTGGAAATTCCAGGTTAGCAGTTTCATTGTAATCATCAGGGGAAAACAGTAAAAGTAATGGATTCTCAGGTAGTAAGGTGTGCAAAAAAAGCTGTAGAGGTATGATGGAAGAGTAGCCAAATTTGTCTCACCAAAATGAGAGTGCCCTTGATAGACACATGATTTAATTCACAGAACAAATAAAACAATTTCACAATTACAAAACTTCTCAACTCCCCCTTCCCAGCCCACCACCCAAATATTTTGTAAATTCTATACCTTCAACATGAACTGGTGTGAGGAAAAAACTTTCTCGCACACAGGAAATCCTATACTTGGGCAAAGACAGGAAGGGGAGGACAGTATTTATAGGTGGCAGATTAGGTAATTTCCTGCAGCTGACCAGTAGGTGGGGGTCAGAGCGCTATACATTGTAGGTGGATAGGACAAAGGTCAGCACAAAATCAGAACCCTCTAGTGCAGTGGTTCTCAACCTATGTAACCTCAGGACCCACATTTGTCCTCGGTCATTAAGGTGCAACCCAAGTCACACTGAAGTGGAATGTCTGGCAGTGTGGGCTGCAGTGCTGTGATGGAGCTCCATCCATATATGCATTGCTTGTATAGCTTTCATGCGTGCCTGTAGAAGTGCTGGGAGCCAGAATATGATGTCACTCCGGTCCAGGCACCTATACCGAGCATGCGAGGGAGCAATAACCAATACATGTATGGATGGAGCTCACTCTCTGCCATACCCCCAGCCCACCCCACCTCAAGTCAACACTTGGCGCCGGGCAGTGCTGTGCTAGGGGCAAGCAGAGGAGCCTCTCACCCAGGAAAGTGGAAGGCATACGGCGACCCACTGAACACGGGGTTGCGACCCACTTTTGGGTCACGACCCACCAGTTGAGAACCAAGGCTCTAGTGCAGTGGTGGCGAACCTATGGCACGCGTGCCAAGGAGGGCACGCAAGGCCCTTTCTGCTGGCACGTGAGCCCAGGTTCACGGACCACCAATTGAACTAGATCTGACTGACCCGGATCGCCTCGGCACGCGATCCGGGCCACGCACAATTAGGCAGCGGCAGCGGCCTCTAAACAGGCAGGTTAGACGGCTGCTTCCCCCTCTCTAGGACCCCGGGAGGCCCCCGTGAGTGGCCGGCTAATCTGTCTGTTTGTGAGTCACACGCTAGTCTCAGCGGCCGCACGCAGCGCCGTGTGGCTCCGCCCCCCCCGCAGGTCCGCTGTCACGTTTAAAACAGGAAGGGATGATTGCTCGGCGTTCCACTAATAGCGTGAACACCTGCAATCATCCACTGCGCATGATCCCGCATGATCTGCCCGACTGCCTAGGGGGGGGTCCCATCGTTTGCCCGAACGGCAACCTCTCATTGCTGACCACTCCAAGCTGGACTTCTACCACCACCTCAACCTGCAGGACGCTCCCATGGAAGAACCTCCTCCAAATCGCAAGTAGTCTGTAACCATTCACACACTGCTAAAGTTGTGCTGACTTATTGAACTGCTTATCTCATCATGCCCCACATAAAAAAATAAATAAACTAAAATTTTAAAAAGTATTGTATGTGTTTTATTGAGTGTATAAGTTCCCATTCATACTGGGCGTTTTATCACGCGATTTCCGCCGCATGATATCGCAAGAGGTCGCCATCCAATGATTTTCAATGGAGCTGTTTTAATGTACAGCTTTATGTCGCCCGTCGCTTGTGGAAATCCGCCCAGGTGAGTGTCGCTCAGTGTGAATGGGGCCTTAATGTTTGAATATGCTGGTTTCCCTATTTTGCCTAAGGCAGTGATGTTGAACGTTTCTTAAACCCGAGCGCCCAAACTGCAATACAATACTAAACTTATTTTAAGCGCTGGCACTTTGAGATAAATAAATTGATTTTGCGTCGCAGTTTGGGCACTCGGGTTCAAAAAGGTTCGCCATCACTGCTCTAGTGGCTCCACAAGTAAGGAAACAACCCAGAGATCCAAGGTTCCAAGGATTGATTCCAGGCAAGAGTATGACAAGGGGATTCTTAGGCAGCATCAAAGTCAATGTTCAGTGTATGGCAGGCAAGAACACGGATTGTCATCAAGACTTTAGTGGCAGGAGGAGAACCAGGCAAATACAATTGCACATTGCTGTTCTTCACTGAAAACACTATATTCCCCCTTCTTATCCAGTATACAACCTCATATCTACTCCACGTCTACTGTCGCCCACCGCAGATGTTAATGTACATTGTTTCTATGTGTTGTATTATGAATTTTGGCAGATATGGATGGCCACCATAATCTGTGCAAATGATAGCTCTGCAGGAGGTTCAGTTTTGTGTGTGGTCCCTTTGTGACAGAGGACTGGAAGCTGCCTGTTGCTGCAATGGTTTACCTTGCAGGTCTGCTGTATCTGTCAACCATATGATGCTACGTTTGCTAGGCAGTATTCTGGGTTGCATTCTGCCTGATTTTGACCATCTGTGTGGCCAGAAGCCTGTAGGCAAAAGCCAAAAACCCATCAATACAGGCCCCAACAGTGACCACTTTAGCTAAAGTTCAAGTAGTTTACTTAAAACATCCATTGTCTCAGGATCCACCCCTACCCATGATTCCTTCTAAGGGTTTATGCTAAAAAAAACATTTCCAGTTACCAAAGAACTCTCTATCCAGCTTCCTTTCAGTAACTCACATTCAGTAAGTAGAGCCTTTTAACTGGACAAACAGCCTATCCATCTCATGCAGGACAATTGACCCTAACACTATGAGTACTTGTTGCAAAGCAGATTTCTAAAAGCCAAAATACAGTTTTGGAGCACCCGTTCATTACTACAGCTCATGTAATTCCCAGTGCTTCAAAGGTTAAGTGTACAATTCAGGTTTTATCTGTTTTCTGCGAGATCCCTTAACCTTTCTGATCCCATAAGAAGCTGAGCATTCATAGAAGGTGACAGCAACAGACATCACAGTGCATGGTAACAGATTCTGAGAGAGATGCAAAGCGGGTACTATAGTTACAAAGTAGCACAATGGCACTGCACAGTAGAGCATCAAGGTTTGTAGGAATGTAGACCATGGATAAGGCTCAGTAACATTAATAATGTGATCTTTTTATTAAAATGTTTTTTTCCCATAAGTAAACTGTACATTTGTGAGAAGTTCTCTTTAGTACCTTATGAATTGTTCTAGCTGACAGCTGCTTCAGACTCCTTATTAGCTCTTGTCCTTGACAGCTATGATAAAGCATTCCTTGAAGACCAAACAATTGTTAAAACCAATTCATGAGCTTTATGTGATTGTAACTTTGTTTTTTCTGCCGTCTGTTATGTTGCTTAACTGTTTCTGCTGTAAATGTCGTTTAAGCCCTCTGGTGGTAGAGCTCCCTAATAATACATCAGTTTAGTTGTTTAGTTCAGGTCCATCTGGTGTAATACAAAATCTAGAATAGCATTTTATTTGCCTATTTGTTCACTAGGATTTGCTTTTTTTTTGTAATTTTCTTTTTTAAGACTCACTAGGAATTATTTTTGCACATCTTTACTTGCAACTTTCTATATAAACCCACATAAATGTTTGCAGTGGGTTTATTAACCAGTTGACATCCGCGGTGTTAAACCCCCTTCCCATCCAGGCCATTTTTCAGTATTCAGCGCTGCGGTACTTTGACTGACATTTATTCCGTCACGCAGCGCTGTACTGAAATGAATTTTATACCCTTTTTTGGGGACAGATAGAGCTTTCTTTTGGTGGTATTTATTCACCACTGGGGGTTTTATTTTTTTACTAAAAATTACCGAAATTTAAAAAAAAAAAACAGTTTCCCCTATATTAAATGATAAAACATTTATTATTACCCAATTTTTTGGTAAAATATAAAAGATGGGGTCACGTCGGGTAAAAAGACACTAAACATGTCAAGCCTTAAAATTGCGTGCGCGCGTGAAACCTCAAAAAACGATAATACCCAAAATTGGCCCTAGGCGACGCTTTAAAAGCTGTTACCGCTCATCAGTTTAGTGTTATCAGTGATTGATGGCCCTAAAATGATTGCTCTCACTGCGACGTTCGCGGCGATATGTAACATGTGTAGCGCAATTGTAATTTTTGCGCGCTGGGGCACCGGACGCGTATTTACGTTTATAGGCGCGTAAACGTGGGGGTGGGGGAGTTAAACATTTTGGGGGGGTTTTTCCCCTTTTTTTATATGTGGCTTTTATTTTATTTTATTTTTTTATGTGTTACTTTTCTTTTTTTTTATTTATATATTTTTTTTTGCACTTATTGTTATTGCTATTATATAGGGGGATAACAACCCCCTATATAATAGCAAAGGCACACTGACAGGTCCTCTTTATGGAGATATTAGGGGTCTCTAGGACCCCTAATATCACCTATGGACCCCAAAAGAAGCTGAT
>NW_017306371.1:682131-683831 GCF_000935625.1 Nanorana parkeri | reverse complement strand
GGCGGGCTATGGACCCGCCGATCGCCTATATGTGAAACACCCGGTAACGGGTGTGTGCATTTAGCGGGTCTTTTCTGCCCGTGCGTGCCCGCTAGGGGGCGCGCGCGAGCAGAAAAAAATTGCCGTCTGGAGACGGCAACCCGCAGATGCAGCAGTGCCGTCCGTCCGTTTTTTTACTACGGGCGGACGGCAAGAGGTTAAATGATTCATAAATAGGGATTATCTTTAGGTTTGGGTCCACCGTGAATTCAACCTGAACCCAACTTGTTTACAGTTCGGCAAACATCAGCCAGGGATCTGTCAATACCACTACAAAATAACAGATCCCCAACCAGATGGTGTCTGTAAACAAACAGGCCAGGGATAATAGGTAACATAGTTGACCTCCCCAGCCTGTTTGTTCACATACAGTAGCCGGTAGTGCGATGTGTAAACATTGTTGGGCAGTGGGTTGTCGTGTAGGCAGGTCAACATTGTCAGGCAGCAGGCCATTGTGGCAGTGGTTCATTGTGACTGATGAGGCTCTACATTGCTGGGATGGTGTGCATCTATATCTGGGACATTATTTTTTTCTTTTCGTTAAACAAATAATTTTGTCACAGTGTGGGTTTTTGTATTATAATTTAACCCCCCCAAAAATAAAATTAAAATAAAAGGAGTACTAAACACATTAATTTTTAACAGGCTTGCAAATTAGCCTTAAGGAATTAAGGGAAACAAATTCAAGATTCTGCCCTCAAAGAATTCAATAGTGGTTGGTGTTTGGTTCATTATTATTGGTAAACTTGGCTATTTTTATACATTTCACAAATAAGTATGTGAGAATATTATTTTTATGCAGTGCTGATTCTCTGCATTTGACTTTGGTCCTGCAAAGTCTAGGGCTGCCTCTCAGACCAATAGAAAGGTGGGAGGGTTGAAAAAAAGTGCTGACACAGTCAGTGCTTAGGACTGCCTCATCTTTTGGTAATCCCAGGTGCACTGTTAGATCTCCACAGGAACTGTACGTACAGGGACCTCTAGGTGCCAGCATTTAATTTACTTTTCCAGATTGGTTTCATTATAGTGGTGATAGGTTTATTATAAAGGGCCTCTACTGTATAATGGCTTGTTATCAATTTAATTTAAAGTGTGCATGTTTATAACATTGCCTATTATATCTTTATAACCTGCATAAAATCTGTAAATGACAATTGATCATTTATTAAAGGGTGCTTCCACAATATATTATTCTGGATATTTCTTATATAGTTACATAGTTAGTCAGGTTGAAAAAAGACACAAGTCCATCGAGTTCAACCTATAGAGATACGGAGAAAAAAAAAAAGAAGAAAAAAAGCCTAAACAGAACGCTATGCCCACAGCTACCCTCTGTTGATCCAGAGGAAGGCAAAAAAAACATATAAATCATATTAAAGAGAAAGCCCATTAGTTTCTACTCATTTTCTAAATGCAGGTAGAGGTTGTGTGCATCTTGTTCAGCTATATGTATCGGTTCTAAATACCAGATCAAATAACAGTCTATTCTCCAGAAAGTGATAAAATGTCTCTGCAGAGGTGTCAGAGAACTGACATGGTTGCGCAACCTCCTGGTTGCAACTAATAAACACGATATATTTTATATTATCATGACTTAAAAAAATAAAAAATGTTATTACTAAACATAATAATAACGTTATAGTTAACAAAAATAAATAAAT
>NW_017306371.1:678271-682023 GCF_000935625.1 Nanorana parkeri | reverse complement strand
TATATATATATATATATATATATATACACACACACATTTTCAGATTGGCACAACAACAGTGCATAGAGAGCTTCATGGAATGGGTTTCCATGGCCGAGCAGCTACATCCAAGCCTTACATCACCAAGTGGAATGCAAATCGTCGGATGCAGTGGTGTAAAGCTCGTTGGTACTGGACTCTAGAGAAGAGAACTTGAGTGACTCTGTCTGGCAATCCGATGGACTTGTCTGGGTTTGGCGGTTGCCAGGAGAACGGTACTTGCATGACTGCATTGTGCCAAGTATAAAGTTTGATGAAGGGGGATTATGGTGTGGAGTTGTATTTCAGGGGTTGGGCTTGGCCCCTTAGTTCCAGTGAAGGGAACTCTTAAGCCATCAGCATACCAAGACATTTTGGACAATTTCATGCTCCCAACTTTGTGGGAACAGTTTGGGGATGCCCCCTTCCTGTTCCAACATGGCTGCACACCAGTGCACAAAGCATGGTCCATAAAGACATGGATGAGAGAATTTGGGGTGGGGGAACTTGACTGGCCTGCACAGAGTCCTGACCTCAACCCAATAGAACACCTTTGGGATGAATTAGAGCGGAGACTGCGAGCCAGACCATCTCGTCCAACATCAGTACCTGACCTCACAAATGGTCAAACATTCCCATAGACACACTCCCAAACCTTGTGCACAGCCTTCCCAGAAGTAGGCTGTCCACGAGCTTTTATAGCTGCAAAGTGTGGGCCAACTCAATATTGAACCCTACCGACTAAGACTGAGATGCCATTAAAGTTCATGTGCGTGTAAAGGCAGGCGTCCCAATACTTTTGGCAATATAGTGTATATTCTGTTTAATTACTGTCTGTTTTGATATAGCACCGAATTCTGCCATGTCTTTTTAGGGTCCATTTACACTACTGCACTGGGCTAACATGCGTGTTACCACAACTAACAGTAGTGCACTTTACTTGCGTTGGTGTGGTGTGTTGCCTATTGTTCTGAATGGCATCCCAACGCACCATGCTGACAGTCATTTGTTATAGTGCACTGACAAAAATGGTACCTGCACCTTTTTTGGTGTGTTCTAGTTAAGTTTAGACAGACCATTCATTTGGGCATATTTAACACAACGTAGATGCATTTCAGCCCGACAGCAGTGTAAACAGGCTTCTAAAGTAGACTTGTACTTTGTTCATACAGGACAAAGCGACAAATTCAACTAACTTCCCTTTTACGCAGATGCACATACTCCTTTCCCTTCACTTGGCTATCACAGCATGTCCCACTGGGAATAAAGGGAAATACCTGCTAATTGTAGTTATGGGGTAGCATGTGACAGTGCTGTGGACAGCTGTAACAATTACAGTACATGCATTTTGATAGGATATTCTTAATGTTTGGAGATCAAAATAGTAGCTCATTAATATGGGAATGGATTTGACCAAGTAAGGTTGCACTGGATACTAATTTGAGCAGCTTAGGTGCAGTGAACAACTGTTCCAAATTTCACTATTATCATGTAAAGACAGATGCATATACAGCAACGCAATTGTAAAGGAAGTGTAATGTTAATTCAGGGTGTAATAAACATGTATTGTACTTTATATTCAGAGTGGTAGGGAAGACTCCATGAGTGCTTAAAGCAGTGGTTCTCAACCTTTCTAGGGCGGGGACCCCTTGGTAACATTTGCCAAGTTGTGGTGACACCCACCGGTAAAATTTAGGGATGACGCGGCTGCTGTAGCGACATCTGGCGGCGTGGCGGGAGAACTTACACTGCTGCGCTAGGAGAGGGCTGATGAGGACTCTCACCTAGCACAGCAGAAATCACACAGCGACCCACAGGTTCAGAAACTCTGCTTAAAGGAGACAACTAATACAGAGGAATACAACAAATCGCAGCAATAGTCCATTATACTATAATGTTCTATTGCTGGGATTTGTGGTCCTCTATAGCTGGTGTTATTCTGCAGTGTGCTGTATAATGATTATTCGGCGCACCGCAGAATAATGACAGCTATAGAAGACTACAGCAAATCGCAGCAATAGTACATTTGTAGTCCTCTGTAGCTGGTGTTATTCTGTGTTGCGCTGTATAATGTACTATTGCTGGGAGTTGTAGTCCTCTATAGCTGCTGGTATTCTGCAGTGTGCTGTATAATGATTATACGGCGTAACGCAGAATAACGCCAGCTACAGAGGAATACAGTAAATCACAGCAATAGTACATTATAATATAATGTACTATTGCTGGGATTTGTAGCCCTCTGTAGCTGGTGCTATTCTCCATTGCGCCGTATAATTTATTATTGCTAGGATTTGTAGTCCTATATAGCTGCTGGTATTCTGCAGTGTGCTGTATAATGATTATAATGCACAACGCAGAATACCACCAGCTATATAGGAATACAACAAATGCCAGCAATAGTACATTATACATACAGTGTAGGGATGCACCGATACCGAGTATTTGGGCGAGTACTCGTACTAATGCTCTGATACCTTTCCCGATACTAGAACTTCCGGTCAGAGGAAGATTTCCTCTGACTGGCAGTGGCGCGAGGAAACAGGGAGCCGGAAAGCTGGCTCCATGATGCCTGGCTGGCTTGATGCTGATTGGCCGGGAAGCCGGCTTCCCAGCCAATCAGTGTCGAGCCGGGCAAACAAATCTGATAATATAGTGACACGACCCCCACAGGTACCTAATTCCCCTCACATAGATCCTTAGCATTCAGTTCCTCGGCCAGATCTGCCGTCTCCTGTGTGCACACTGCACAACGCTCAGCGTTCAGCCTGCTACTGTGCATGCACAGGATTTCTGAATGAGAGCGCTGGGCAGTCTGCGCATGCACAGTAGCAGGCTGAGCGCCGATCACGTGGGCGCTGTACACAGGAGACGTGGGGAAATCGGTATCTGCCCACTTGGAGAGTGCTGGCCGAGGGACTGGTACGTTAATGAATGCGATACGGATCTATGTGAGGGGAATTAGGTGCCGGGTCGTGTCACCATATTGTCAGATCTGTTTGGCTGGCCTCGATGCCGATTGACTGGGAAGCCAGCTTCCCGGGCAATCAAGAAGCCTTCCTGGCTTCCTGATTGCTCGGGAAGACAGCTCTATGCTACTGGAAGTGCCGGTATCGGTACTCGGTATCGACAAGTACAGAAATATAAGTATCGGTACTCGTAATCGATACCGAAAAAAACGTATTGGTGCATCCCTAATACAGTGTATAATGTATTGCTGGGATTTGTAGTCCTCTCTAGCTGCTGGTACAGCACACTGTACCAGCAGCTAGAGAGGACTACAACTACAAATCCCACTACCCCAGCAATACATGAATGCAGCACCATGTGGGGGGAATGCAGGCTTACCTGAGCAGATTTGTACGCCGTCAGAATAAAAAAACAAAAACAAAAAAACCACCATAGGAATGCATAGCTAGATTCCTATTGGCTATTTCACTTTGCAATAGCCAATAGCAAACTTGCTATTGCACCCACCCTCTGCTGCTGTCAATCATTAGAACTGGACCTGATGGAGAATTTCAGGTCCCCCTCTGCTGATTGAAAGTGAAATAGCCAATAGGAATCTAGCTATGTGTTCCTATGGGTTTATTTATTTATTTTTTTCTCTGATTTACGGCCGCCTGCGGCCCCGATGTCAGAAAAAACCCCAAAAAACAGCAGAGAAAGGTTTGCTCTGCTCTAACGAGCAGAGCAAAGCTTTCCGGGAGAAAGGTTTTTTTTCCCTCTGTTTTACG
>NW_017306371.1:675539-677591 GCF_000935625.1 Nanorana parkeri | reverse complement strand
GTAGTGAAAAAAAAAAAAAAAAAAAACAGCGGAGAAAGTTTTGCTGTGCTCGATCGAGCAGGCGACCCCCCCGGCAAATAGTCATTCGACCCCCACGTTGAGAACCGCTGGCTTAAAGTATATGTATACCCTAACTGAATGACATTTAGTTTGCTCATAAATATTTCACATAATGCTACTGATCTAATCTGTCTGTCTGTCAGCATGCATGCACTCCAGCAACTGTTGTCATCATCAGGAAGCCAGCCCTGACAAATCATGTACAACGGTGAACCATTCCTGTGCAATGTTGTCAGAGCCATTTGTAGGCTTCATCCAAAGCCTGTGTGGCAGGATGAAAATGCAGGAAAAATATTAGGAAACAGTTACAGAGTGTTGCAATGCTGTAACCCTATAACAGGAAGTGCCTGAATAAGGATCTTCATGCCAGGATCACCCGGTATTTTATGGAAAGCTGCAGAAAATATTGCAACTTATTTTTGAGATCACATTAAAATGTTAAAGCTTACATCAAATTTTGTTAATTTTATTGATTGAGTTTACAAATGCCCGATTAGCCACTGCTTTTCGACCCCTTCTTTTAAAGTACTGGTAGACAATTGCAATGTGAAAAAACCTTTGCTGTGAATCAGTGAGGATAATTCATCCCCTTTGTATATGTCACATAAAAAGTCTTAAAATGTTTGTGCCTACAAGCCCTTACTTTTCCATTCTGTTTTTCCCATTCCAATTTCATTATACTAACCTCTGTTAATGTAATTTGCTTTCCTCTGATGTCTTCATTATTTTGCAAGCATTTTTCTCTGTCTGTAGAAATGACTTCTCTATTTCAGAACTTCAATCAGTCTTTCTATTACATTTACATATCAGTTATTTCAGAACACCGCCTGTCTTCTCTCTCACCCATCAGTCTGTATGCCACACTCCCGTTCTACCCTCCCTTCAATGTCTTACTTTCTCATGCTGACCGGGAGACAATTTTGCTCCATTAATATTTCACAAATGGTCTTGGGACAAGCAACTCTCTTCTGACAGTTTATGTACACACACTTTGTGCAACGACTCCCTCATACATCCTGCTGCCACACTGAGTCATCTGCAAGGCTAATAGAGTTATTAACATTCAATCAAACCACCAGGGACGGCTCTCATGAATAACTGTGTCAAGGGTAGCCAGTCAGGGTCTTCTATACTTACAGTGAAGAAAAGCAGAGACGACATTTCTTCTTCTGGAATAAAAAAGAAGCCATGCCCAGGCATACATGCCCACTGGCAGTGTAAGATTTTGGATGAGATATATTAGGATATGAATATTTAAAAGCTAGACAGTGCCATCCAAGTAAAGATCACGCAATGTAATTTCATGGGTTGCTAGTTCTATAAGCGCTTCGGTAACTGTTAACTCTGGGAGTCAGCCTTCAGGCTGAAAAGAAAAAAAAATAGACTGAAGAATCACAGTGCTCTTCATTCATGGTAGCATCACACAATGGGTAGGACTGATTATCTGACTATCCTATAAGCATATATAATTATGAATAGGATAACGAAGGGGAATGTTGAAAATTATAGGTAATAGGAAAAAAGGGGGAAAAATATATTCACTCACAAAATAAACATTTATATATAAACAAATAAACATGCATCACATGCATTTAGGATACTCAGTTTGCAAAGCATGCTAGGCTTTCTGATTAAAAAGCCCAACACTCCCTTGATGCTTGAAAGCACCATGTGTAGCTAAGTCAGACAGGCTGCCTGTCTCATTTACTTCTTTTTGGAGACAGGAGAATGTTGTGTCTCCTGACTCTGCAAGTCATACTGCGCTGTGTGTAATCTTAGCTCTGAGCAGCAGGGAAATATTTCCCAACAAGAAAGCAGACATTCTCTTCCCTTCCAGTCTGCAAATAGTACATATTATGATTTTTTTTAATATATATTTTCACCTGATAACATTAAAATAAAAAGATCTCAATAACATCATCAATGAAGAAAATATGCACAACAACATATCATATTAATTTTTATAGAAGGTTATCTACTTTACCACTATAT
>NW_017306371.1:667629-674820 GCF_000935625.1 Nanorana parkeri | reverse complement strand
ACCCCCCCCCACCCCCCCCCCCCCCCCCCCCCAACATTAGGTTCCCTCCTCCACACATACAATAAAAAAGTGCAGTATTAAGGATGTCCATACACCTTCTAATTATCTGGAGATTTTTTGTCTGCGATTACGTTTTCCTCCAAAAATGTTTGTCTTTCCAGCAGGCTAGAAAATTTTTGTCTAGTTGGACGAAAATCGACAGGTTATACAACAAAAATCTCAAGAAAAAAATGCACAACAAAAACCTGCTCTTTCAATCAATACAAATCAGCCAGTTAGTGGTGCTGGTGAAATGATGGGCTAGTTGAACAAAAATTGAACGGTGGTGAGATGTCTGGACAAAAAAAGTTGTACAATGGTTGTAAGTTGTATGGCCACCCTAAAGGTGCCCATACACCTTACGTATATTGGCAGATTTTCGTTTGCGATTGCATTTTCGTCCGATATTCGTAAGGTTGATGGGCAGTGTACAACCGCAAATTACTGTACAATCGTACGAATTTTGACTTTCCAGCAGGTTAGAAAACTTCTGTCGATTTGTACGATTTTCGCAAGGTTGGTTGCATTTCCGTACGTCAAAATTTGTACGATTAACAGTGCTCATGCGCAAACGAAAATCTGTGCGATCAATTAACGTAATTCATCCAGGTGATTCCTGCTAAAGGCTGCTAAATGAACTGTGCGATGGTCGGGGCAGGATGGGGTCGCCGTACGATGGTTCGATCATCAGACAAAAATTTTCATCAGATGATTGCAAGGTGTATGACCACCCTTACTCTGAGCCAAGGCTGCGTGATGATTTCCATGACTTCCTGGGCTCAGAGTAATTTGAATGACACCGGTTGAATGACAGAGGATCCAGGAAAAGTAGGTATATGCTCCTGGGAAAGGAGGAAGCTATGAGAAAACATTATTTCTCCTTGCATGGACACAGACATGCAGATATCACACTAAGAATTGCAGTGTGACATCTGTCAATCATTGAGCACATCACTGTGCTAACAGGACCTGCCATTCTCTTCACTAGTATTAGTTGCACCTATGTAGAGAAATATCCTCTTTTCTTTATAGAAAAGGCAACAGCCCACACTCATTAATGCAGAGATTTCCCATCAAGTTACAATAACTCTGTGTGCGATAACTAATTTTTCGAATTGATTGAAGCAGTCATAATCACCACTATTGAAACCCAATGCGTCCCAATCCTTGACAAGTTAGTGAAAATGATGCTTAGCCGGGGAGCATTGATTGCACAGGGACACCATAACTTTGCCTGCATAACTTAATGCTATTGTTCACAGATGTGTAAATAAATCATTATTTAGGTCGAGTGACTCATAATTTTATAAGATTTCTCATTGCTGGATTGATTAGGATGGGTGGGCAGAGCTGGCTCGGTCTGCATCCAAAGCTAAGAAATGGCTCCTTGAAGTGTATTTCTTCCTGTATATTTCTGTGGCTCCATTTACTTATCACAATACATATTACAATACATTAGTAGTTATACTGTCTGATCACAGCATGGTATGAGCTTAAAACTGCCTTTATGAAATCAATCTTTCTAAACACTTTGTCTTCAGGGTTTTTCACCACAGGAACAGGTAAAGATTTCATTTAACTTTTTTTATATGTATATAATTACAGGTGAAACTCGAATAATTAGAATATCATGCAAAAGTAATTGCAGTAAGTTCTGCAAAAGGGGCCCAAACCAAGTACTGAGTACATATGCATGCTTGTACTTTTCAGAGGTCCGATATTGTTCTATGTACAATCCTTGTTTTATTGATTGCATGTAATAATCTACTTTTTTGAGGTTGTGGATTTGGGGTTCTTGGGGTTTTCATGAGCTGTAAGCCAAAATCATCACAATTATGACAAATCACGGCTTGAACTATCTTGCTTTGCATGTAATGAGTCTATCTCATATATTAGTTTCACCTTTTAAGTTGCATTAGTGAAATAAATGAACTTTGCACAGTATTCTAATTATTCGAGTTTCACCTGTATTTGTATTAAGTTGTCTTAGAAAGTAAAAAAATAATGTGCATTTCTAAAATTCTGCAAATTCTCACATTTAGGTCTTGCTCACACCTAGCGTGCTACACTGCATTGATCTAAGTTGATCAACACAGGCTCAATGCAAGGACACAGGAAATACTATTGCCATTTATATGCCCAGTTCACACCAAAGCCTTGCATTGGTGTGTGCTTAAAAAAGAAAAATTGCGGGCGCAATGCACAGGCTCCTGCAGACTGTTCTTCCAGCCCTCAGTAAGGACCTTGGTTATGGAACCGGAGGAAGTAATCAGTGAGCTGAAAATGTTGTAACAATAACTCACTTGTATTCTACTGAGAACTACGAGTCCGTCTGCTTCAGTGGTGGAAGTGGAAGTTTTTCATTCACAGATCAACTTACAGAATCACACAACTGTGTGAGTGGAGCCATGTATAGCAACGCTAAATTTAAAAATACACAGGTTGCCGCGAGGAGAAGGTGGTGGGCAACAGAATAGCACCTTAAATGTGGAATTAGACTTTAATTGAACACCTTGAAGCCATAGAGGATAATAAGTATTTGCATATTTTCATGTACTATGCAACCTATAATACTCATGCACACAGGAGGCTGAACCCATACAACATAATTTCTGGTGTATTTTCACTGCCAGGGAGTAGTGATGGACCGAACAGGCCCGAGTTTAGTTTGAATGCGAACTTTAGAACACCCAAAAAGTTTGAATTAGAACTCGAACTCAATGCAAGTCAAAAATGAGTGTCCCCTTTAAAAGGGCTTATATGCAAGTTATTGTTCATGAAAAAGGCATGGGGGTCCGGGTACTGCTCTAGGGGACATGAATCAATGAAAAAAAAACGTTTTTAAAGGAGCAGTGATGTTAACATCACTTAAAGGGTAACAAAAAAATTGAAAAATTCCTTCAAATAAAGTGTGTGGGGGGTCCCACTAACCTGCCTGTAAAGTGGCAAATCTGTACGATCTAGAACCTGCTGCAGCGAAACTGATATTTCTAAACAAAACAAATATATATATTATTTGGATTCTTAAAGCGTGTAGTTCCCTCTCATAAACAATATCGGACCCTTTAGGTCTGGTAGGAATGTTAGGAGGGACCACATTTTTTTTAAAAAAAGCCTAGGGTTTCCCCTAAAAGTCATACCAGACCCTTAAGGTCTGGTAGGAATATTTGAGAGGGCCCCTGTGTAAAAAAAAATAAATTGTGTGGAGTTCCCCCTTAAAGTCATACCAGGCCCTTAAGTTCTGGTAGGAATTTTAAAGAGGAACCCCACCCCCAAAAATGGGGGGGAAACCATGGGGTCCCCCCTAAAATTCCATAGCAGACCCTTGATCTGAGCATAGGCCTGGTGCGGTAGGGTCGCCACTGGAAAAGCACCTTGTCCCCGTGTCGATGGGGACAAGGGCCTCTCCCCATAAGCCCTGGGGCGTTGGTTGTGGGGGTGCCAGCAGGGGGCTCATTCACATCAGGGTTCCTCTTTAATAAAGGGGCACCCAGATGCCACCCCCTTCACTAAAGGGTTAAATAAAATTGTTATTAAAAAGTCCAGACGTTTGATAAAATCCTTTATTCGGAAAAAACAAAAGACAGGTTTTTGACAAGTCTTTCATTTTTTTTTTTAAAACCCCAAAAAATGGATCCACGGGCGCAATCCACAGTCAATCACGACGTCAATCACGATGACGACTCGACAAAATAAACATAAATAGTAATTTAAAAAATGCTGTCTCGTCCACTTGTGATGAACACCCGCCACATAATGGCATTTTGACTGATGCCGGCAAAACAAACAATTGGGCGAAGCTACCGGCAGTGACAGCTAGCTCCGCCCAATTGTGTCGTTTGACGTCATCTGACAGATAATCCATGATTGGGCAAATCATGGCTCCTAGACTTTGCCTAATCATGACTATGCCTAATCATGGCTCTTAGAGTACTGAGCCCTGATTGGGCAAAGTCTTGCACCTGACCTGTGGCGAACAGACCGCCGAACGCCCTTATAGTTTTTGTGTTCAGCGAACACACGAACTACCAATGTTCGAGTCGAACTCCCGTTCGACTCGAACATCCAGCCCAACAATACCAGGGAGACACTGGTGCTGCATACAGCCACTCGTAAAAGTCAATGGCTGTTTGTATTCTATGCCAGACTTGCATCTGTATGCATGTACGTTTAAGCATTCAGGCGTACATTGCGTCCTCCCGATGATTTTTATAGGCAGCTGTACGCAGCACCAGTGGATCCCTGGCTGGGAAAATATCATGCAATTTATGTTAAATGGGCACAGCAGGTCATGTGCATGAGCCCTTAGCCACCTCACCTGAATGATCCCTTGTCAAATGTTGGTTCCAGTAGGCATTTTGTATCGTACGGACAATGAAAATGTGAACAGGTGAAACAGTGGGGAACATTTAATAATGCAATTGTGGATCAAATCAGCAGTTTGCATGCAAATATGCTAGCATTGATCTTTGGATTTGCTTTGTGATCAAAACAAAGGTTGTAGTTGTGTTGATTGTGAGGCCAAATAGTGACTGTCTGCCTCTTATCTCATTTGTGCTGCAACTGTGGGCACTTTTACGCTAAAATTCCACCATAGAACTGTGGCAAAACTTAGAAGTGCTAAGGAGCTCCTATAAAACACATGCAGATATGTTCATTTTCATAGTGGCTAATCAATTCCCGCAAAATGAATACAAATAATGAAACAGCTGATTAATGCCGGGTTCACAGTACCAGTAGTGGTAGCACACATTATACAGGTTGGTGTTAAAGTAGTCTCATTTACTTAGAATAGCATCCCAACACATGAATGCAGCTGCTTGACTCATTCACTTGACCAACCGCTCAGTGTCTGCAACCCTCCTCTGTCAATCCCTACACTGGCTTCCACTTGCCCAGAGGATAAAATTCAAAATATTAACAGTCACTCATAAAGCCATCCACAACTCTGCCCCCGGATATATCTCAGACCTTGTCTCAAAATATCACCCTAAACGTCCACTCCGCTCTTCCCTAGACCTCCTGCTTTCCAGCTCCCTAGTCAACTCCTCCCATACTCGCCTCCAGGACTTCTCTATAGTCTCTCCCATCCTCTGGAACTCCTTACCCCAACCTGTCCGTCTATCGCCCACCTTGACTGTCTTTAGGCATCTCTTCAGGGAAGCCTATCCCACCTCAACCCAACCACTCAACCATCACACTCTCAAATAATTCATCCCCTCACAGCTACCTCCTCATGTATCATTTCCCCCTCCTCTTTTAGATGGTAAGCCCTCAGAGACAGGGCCCTCCTTACCATCTTGTCTTGAATTGTATTGTAATTGTAATGTCTTCCTTACATTGTAAAGCGCTGCACAAACTATATATAAATACTATGTAATAATAATAATAATAATAATAATAAAGGCATGAACCTGCAGTGCAGTTCATTGCAACACACAACACAGGGTGGAAGGGTGTGAATATGCCATCTTGACTTCTATCCATTTTATCCTGTTCCATCCTTATAATAATTAAGGTCTTAAGGTGCCCATACACCTTACGATTATCGTACGACAGGGGTGCCCACAAGGTCGATCGCGATCTACCAGTTGATCACGATGTCCTCTCCGGATCCCCGCTGCTCTCCCCATCTGTATGCAGCGGGGATCCGAGAAGTAGTGTAAGGTGTCCGCCGGGTTGCGCTCCAGCCTGGAGTGCAGCCCTGTGTAACCATGACGGCGCTCGCGGCTTGCCCTCCAGGCTGGAACGCAGCGGCCGCCGGGCCGTCTAGTGGCTCCGCCCACTCACGCTCTGGCCGATAAATACGAGCCAGGAGCTGCACAGGGTGTTCCACTAATGGAGTGTGCACCCTGTCAGCTCCATTCACCACAAGCACGCCATCCCTGTATCTGGACTGGAACCTAAACACCCAAGGAGGAATCCCCACCATCTCCCACCGGCTCCCCCCACTGCTGGCTCTCTCCGCACGGACTTCTAACTGCAAGTATATGCCTTCTAATAGGCTTTGCCTTTACTGTGGAGATTAGAGTGGAAGGAACTCCCGGTGGTGACTGCTGGTACTACAGTGTTATGCTTAACCCTGAGATATTGCTACAAACTAACCTCCTTGAGAAATTGAACCAAACCCCTTCAGACTGTGAGACTTTCTTTAATACAAGGTTGTTATACTGTGCTTGCCGTGTATACGTAGAACTGCTACTCATAGAAGCTTGAACCAAACTAGGAGTTGCAACTGTATGCCTGTGGGAAATACTGCATTGATGTATGGACCTCTGATGTTACAACCCTGATACAGCAGATACCTCTTGAGCTACTCACATAAGTGCCAACCAATAAGAGGGACTCTTCCTTGCATAGAGAGATATTAATTAATACTGCTGAACTACCTCTTAACCTCTTCAACTAAAAGGAGACCTTCCTCACCATTAGTTACCTTTTAATTTTGTTATTGTGGTACATGATTTTGGTAACCCCAAACTTCTCCGCCTAAGACTGAGAGAGCAGCCTGGGGTTCAAACTGAGCAACTGCAAAAGACACCGCCAACACTCAGCCAGTGTGATAATAGTTGATGTCAAGGGACTCCGCAGTTGAGATCCTAACTGACCAGCTTGGTGCGTTACAAGTAGTGAAGGAACCGCTGCAGCCGGCGGCAGAGGACTGAGCCGCTGTCACAGACAGAACAAATGCTGAGCGGTGAGGAGAGAGAGATGCTCGGCCAGGAACTGACAGCCGGCGCCTCTCTCTCCCCTCACCGCTAGTCCTTAGTTCTGTAACAGCGGTTCCGCCCCCGTGGCTGAAGTGCTCTTTCACTTCTCGTCGGATCCCCCGCTGCCTCTACCTGGGAGAGCAGGGGGGATCTAGAGGAGAAGCTGGGCCCCCGTGTGCGTGGCCGAGCGGCAGAGGATCGGTGCATATCAGTGATATGTACCGGTCCCCTGTGCAGGACAAACACTGGAGCGATCAGCTGATCACTCCAGGGTTTGTAAATAACTGGGGACACATACGGGTCTATTCACTAAGCTGCCATAGGCAGCCGAGTGAATGACCGAGCTGAAGTGAAGTGAGCCGAACACTGTTCGGCTATTCACTTCAGGCTGGTACGGCTGATTTCAGCCGTATATCGGCTGAAATCAGCCGTACATCGGCTT
>NW_017306371.1:665807-667567 GCF_000935625.1 Nanorana parkeri | reverse complement strand
TCCGTGGCAGAATAAAAAAAAAGAAACAGCAGTGTTTCTCTCCTTGGCGGCCGGGAGCGGGAGACTCCCGGAGCGCCAGGGAGAGTTTGCTGTTTGGAGATCAGTGTCCCTGGTTAGCAGGTAACCAGGGACGCTGATCTCTCTGCAAGTGGCCGGAGCCAGCCGTAAGATCTCGGCCAGCTTCGGCTTTCAGCGCCGCTCAGCCGAGCAGATGCATATGCGTTCAGCTCGACTGAGCCCCTCGGCCACGTTCAGGAGCTGTACGGGCTATAGTGAATAGCCTGTACAGCACCCCTTCAGTTCTACTGAACCGAAGGGGTCCTGGGGCCGAAGCTAGCCGAAGGATCGGCCGAAGCTATGGCTGGATCCTTCGGCAGCTTCGTGAATAGACCCCATAGTACTATGTGTCCCCAGTTATGAATGAACAGGATGTTTACATCACGTCCTGTTCATTCATGAGTTTCTGAATGGGGCGAAGCACTCTGTACAGAGGCTCCTCCCCATTCAGAAACTGCTTGATAGTAAATAGTTTCTGAATGAATGTGAAGCCTCTGTGCTTTCCATTCATTTACAATAGAGGCTGCAGAAAAAGAGATTGAGGACTTTGTGTCCTCAATTTCTTTTTCTTTTTTAAAAGGGAAATATCAGGGGGCTGCTTAGACCCCTAATATTTACCCGAAGCCCCCCCCCAATTACAATAATGAAAATAAAATAAAAAAATAGTAAAAAATAAATGAAAAAAAGTTTTTTTTTCTTGCCTCAGGCGCAAAAGCAGCTGGCTATGGCTATGCTCCCGTGGTGCTCGTGCAGCTGCTGGCTTAATGGGTCAGACGCTGCAGATGGAAAGGAGCAGGACACCTCTCCCCATGTGCAACATCGGCCACACGAGCACCACGGGAGGATAGGACGCCAGGGCGCACTGGAATGTAAGCCGCCAAATCCCTGCGTTCAGGTGCGGGAGGGGGCGTGGGGCTGTATTGAAGTCATTAGTGCCTGCATTCCGGTTCAGTGCGATCTGCAAAAATAGTGCTCGCAGCATTTTTGCGGATCGCACTGGACTGGAACACAGGCACTAATGCAGGCGATCGCACTGAGGTTGAGGGGCCTGCTTGCGGAGCCTGGCTGGGGTGCCATTGATTTCAATGCACCACCACGCCCGCTCCCGCCCCTGAATGCAGGTGTTTTTTTGTTGGTAGATCTCAATGAGCTCGTCATTTGAAAAGTAGATCTCCAGATGAAAAATTGTGGGCGCCCCTGTCGTACGATAATGCGGTCGACTTTTCGTACGACAATCGTAACGTGTGAATGTAGTGCCCGACCGATAGTACTGTACAATCGTACGACTTTTGACGGTCAAGCATGTTTGAAAACTTTGGTCGATTGTATGATGTTCGCATGGTTGGTGGCGTTTCCATCTGTCAAAAGCCGTACGATTAACACTGAGCATACGAAAATAATTGTGGTCAATTACCGCAAGTCGTCCAGGTGTTTTTTTCTAACTACCGCTGATTGAACCTTGAGATAATCGGGGCAGGATGGGGCCGTCGTACGAAAATTGTACGATGGTCCGATAATCCTAAGGTGTATGGGCACCTTAAGGCCTCATTCACACTACTGACAGCCGTCCCGCACAGATCCATGCTGCGTGCCATATCGGGCCGCTCCCAGGAAGGACAGGTGCTGCGTGTGATTGCATGCAGCGGCCTGTTTTTCTCTATGGGAGTACATGGCCATACGTTCACCCGAACTGCACGTCTGTG
>NW_017306371.1:653780-664851 GCF_000935625.1 Nanorana parkeri | reverse complement strand
TCCGTGGCAGAATAAAAAAAAAGAAACAGCAGTGTTTCTCTCCTTGGCGGCCGGGAGCGGGAGACTCCCGGAGCGCCAGGGAGAGTTTGCTGTTTGGAGATCAGTGTCCCTGGTTAGCAGGTAACCAGGGACGCTGATCTCTCTGCAAGTGGCCGGAGCCAGCCGTAAGATCTCGGCCAGCTTCGGCTTTCAGCGCCGCTCAGCCGAGCAGATGCATATGCGTTCAGCTCGACTGAGCCCCTCGGCCACGTTCAGGAGCTGTACGGGCTATAGTGAATAGCCTGTACAGCACCCCTTCAGTTCTACTGAACCGAAGGGGTCCTGGGGCCGAAGCTAGCCGAAGGATCGGCCGAAGCTATGGCTGGATCCTTCGGCAGCTTCGTGAATAGACCCCATAGTACTATGTGTCCCCAGTTATGAATGAACAGGATGTTTACATCACGTCCTGTTCATTCATGAGTTTCTGAATGGGGCGAAGCACTCTGTACAGAGCCTCCTCCCCATTCAGAAACTGCTTGATAGTAAATAGTTTCTGAATGAATGTGAAGCCTCTGTGCTTTCCATTCATTTACAATAGAGGCTGCAGAAAAAGAGATTGAGGACTTTGTGTCCTCAATTTCTTTTTCTTTTTTAAAAGGGAAATATCAGGGGGCTGCTTAGACCCCTAATATTTACCCGAAGCCCCCCCCCAATTACAATAATGAAAATAAAATAAAAAAATAGTAAAAAATAAATGAAAAAAAGTTTTTTTTTCTTGCCTCAGGCGCAAAAGCAGCTGGCTATGGCTATGCTCCCGTGGTGCTCGTGCAGCTGCTGGCTTAATGGGTCAGACGCTGCAGATGGAAAGGAGCAGGACACCTCTCCCCATGTGCAACATCGGCCACACGAGCACCACGGGAGGATAGGACGCCAGGGCGCACTGGAATGTAAGCCGCCAAATCCCTGCGTTCAGGTGCGGGAGGGGGCGTGGGGCTGTATTGAAGTCATTAGTGCCTGCATTCCGGTTCAGTGCGATCTGCAAAAATAGTGCTCGCAGCATTTTTGCGGATCGCACTGGACTGGAACACAGGCACTAATGCAGGCGATCGCACTGAGGTTGAGGGGCCTGCTTGCGGAGCCTGGCTGGGGTGCCATTGATTTCAATGCACCACCACGCCCGCTCCCGCCCCTGAATGCAGGTGTTTTTTTGTTGGTAGATCTCAATGAGCTCGTCATTTGAAAAGTAGATCTCCAGATGAAAAATTGTGGGCGCCCCTGTCGTACGATAATGCGGTCGACTTTTCGTACGACAATCGTAACGTGTGAATGTAGTGCCCGACCGATAGTACTGTACAATCGTACGACTTTTGACGGTCAAGCATGTTTGAAAACTTTGGTCGATTGTATGATGTTCGCATGGTTGGTGGCGTTTCCATCTGTCAAAAGCCGTACGATTAACACTGAGCATACGAAAATAATTGTGGTCAATTACCGCAAGTCGTCCAGGTGTTTTTTTCTAACTACCGCTGATTGAACCTTGAGATAATCGGGGCAGGATGGGGCCGTCGTACGAAAATTGTACGATGGTCCGATAATCCTAAGGTGTATGGGCACCTTAAGGCCTCATTCACACTACTGACAGCCGTCCCGCACAGATCCATGCTGCGTGCCATATCGGGCCGCTCCCAGGAAGGACAGGTGCTGCGTGTGATTGCATGCAGCGGCCTGTTTTTCTCTATGGGAGTACATGGCCATACGTTCACCCGAACTGCACGTCTGTGTGGGTGTCCGTACTCGTACGAAGACAGGATGGATCCTGTCTGAGCAGGGACACCCACACCTGCACGGACGTGCAGTTCGGGCGAGCATACGACCGCAAAAGTCTTGCGATGGTTGTAAGGTGTGTGCCCAGCCTTAGTCCCAGCACCTGTGTGCTATAAAGTGAGATGTTAACTACCGTTTTTACTGCTGAAGAATTCTGCCACCAGGAATTAATGTAGCAGGAAAACGCATACACTATAGTCTCTTTCAGACAGGTGGTCCAATCTGGTACACCTACCAGTTTTTCAGGTGGATCTGATCTGAAGCCCAATATTCCTAAAACCCCTAATGTCACCTGCAGATACAAAAGAAGCTGATGAAGCAGAGATCTGCTTCACCAGCTTCTTCTCCGGCTTTAGCAGCCAGAGAAATGACAGCTAAAGACGGAAGTGATGTAATAGACATTGCTTCCGCCTTTGTAGAGAGAAATAAGAGAGATCAGCGGTGGGGGAATGCTGATCTCTCCTCCTTCCAAGTACAGAGAGCCGCTGTGCCGGTGTTCTCCATCCCGGGCCCGCGGTGCCCGGGATAACTGTCAGAGGCAGCAGAGGGGGGCACCAGCAGAGGGGGGGGCAGCACTGTGTATCCTCTTGCAAGCGATCAGCCGGCTGTAGAGCTGGCCGAACGCTTGTATGTAACAGCAGGTAACTGCTGTTCACATTCCAGGCAGGATTCTTCTCATGCGCAACTGCAGAACAAAAATCACGTAGATGTACGTCCACGCACCCGGAAGCGGACGGCAAGGGGTTAAAGTAAAAGAAGAAAGTTTCAAAAAATTATATTAAATAAAATAAATGTAAAAATAATTGTAAATTTTGTAAAAGTCCCCGCGAGCAGGCATGTATTCACGTAAACACACGTCGGGTGCACCTACATACGAAAACAATGATCCCGCTACACATGTTTAATATTGCCATGCACGCCAGATTGAGAGCCACATTTCTAGGGTCAAAATGTATGTGTATCTCTAAACTGAGGACCTGTAGGGGCTCTTAAAACGTAATCTATGGACTTTTTGGGGTTCAAAATTTGTAACCTGCGCATGTCGGGTATCTATTTACTCATCGTAACCTCATCTTTTATATTTTACTAAAAAAAATGGGTATTATATCGTTTCTTGGTTTCTTTTCACTAAATTTGGGGTTTGATAATGAGCTGTGCTAATAACGTGCAACATAAAAAAATTGTAACTGCTGCCATTAAATTCTACAGGGTGTTGGCTTTCAGAAAATATATAATATTTGGAGGTTTGAAGTAATTTTCAGGCCTAAAATGTGGATTATGTGTGCAAAAAACTAAAAAAAAAAGGCCTTGGCAGCAAATAGGTCCTTCAGGGGTTAAAGTCAGATTCTAAATCACAAATTTCCCCTGTTGCACCGAAGGCCTTCCCTGACATGTCATATGCGAAGGGTAGGCCAATATTGGGGGCACCTCCAGCCAGTGATACATCTTAGACACCCAAAAGTCCAGGGATACTTGTAATCGTTTTATTTACAGTCCTTCTGTTTCAGCCTGTATTGTCTTGACCAGGGCAGGGACAGTCTTATGAGGAAAAAAAATAAAAATAATGTAAAAGAAAATTATTTAAAATGTATCTGTAAAAACTTAAAAAATAGTGATGGTGGTGGAGTCTGGATCAGCATTTGGCTCTGAGCACTATCAGGACATCACTTTCTATCTTTTGGCATCTCTCTCCTTGACTGAAGTTTTGTACAGGGAGTTTTCCACCAGTAGCTCCACCCGTTTGTTCCCCAGTGACTTAATGGAATCTGAATATGGTGTTCTTTGTGCTTTAGAAAACTGTATTTTTAAACCCTTTAGAAGCATTCCTCTCTCTATTCTCAACCACTAGGTAGTATTCTTTTTAGCCAACACTTCTGTGAGGCGATTGTCTAATCTAGCGCCCTTATCTTGCAAGTAACTCTTTTTTTGTTTTTACATAGGGATAAGGTAGTATTTAGGCCCAAGACTTCCTTCTTATCTAAGGTAGTACCCAGTTTGCATTACCTTCCTGTATTTGGTTGACCAATGCAGGGCCAGCCTTACAAGGAAAACAATTAAAATTTTAAATGGTTTTTAAAATGTTGTAAAGAATTAAACAATAAAGCTGGTCATACACCTATGAATTATCGTTCGTTTCTTCCGTGCCCTCATCGAACCATCATTAGTTTTCTGCTCGAATTACTTATCATGCACAGACCAACGTTGATTTTGATTATCGTTTGTTAGCAATACTAACTCACCGAATTTCGCCGAACAACAGAACGGATTTTCATTTGGGCATGTGCAGTGTTCATGTTGCAATGTTTTACCTATCAAGGAAATTCGGGCAGGAGTAAAGTAATACAGACGATTTCTGAATGATAATCAATAGGTGTATGGGCACCTTTACATGTGTATAAATGTATATACACCTGCCACAAACAGAGCACCTCAATCTCTAATCTATGACAGCGGATGTCATCCTCAAGACTGCCTCTCTCTTATTTTTGATTGTCAAAGGAAGCTTTCAGGAAAGGCCGGTAGCCTAACGGCATAGGGTTCTATGGTTAACTTTTGCTGCTTCCTTCCTTTTTTCTTTTCTGTTGTCTAAAAATCTCAAAATATGAAAGAATACACAAAAACTATGTGGGGGAAAAAGAAAATGTACATTAAACAGTTGCAGACTTTCTGCATATACTTGTTCACTGGCTGTTATGCTTATCCAGTGGCTTCTAGACATGTGTGATTCATTTAGTTTCGAATTGACATTTATGTGAATTTCTGCGTATTCGGACATTCTGATGCATCCAAATTTCCGAATGACAGAAATAACGAATCCGAACATATAAGAATGTTTGATAACAAAAATGAGATGTATCCGAAATGTTTTCAATTTGAAATAGCCAATAGCAGGCTTTGTTTATTTCTCACCCACTGCCCAATGTAAACATTCCATCGGGAGGCGAGCGGCAGGAATTGTTCTTTTCTTCATTGGGTCTGCAGACGTCAGGACTCCAGGAAAAAATGTAAACACTTAATGTCACATGAAAAAATGTTGTTCCTAATTATAGTTTAACTCATTTGAAATGAACAAACAATTTACAAATTGACATTCGGACCCGAATCCCAAAACAAATTTTTTGCCGGCTTACATGTCTAGTGGCTTCAGTACTTTTTTTAGTGTGTGTAAAAACCCTAACAATGGACTTTTCTCAACTGCCCCTTTTGGTCTATTACGAGATCATTGAAAAAAATTTGTTATATCTGTTTAATAAGTGGAAACATACCTGTTTATCCTGCCAGAAATCAAATGAGTTTGTAACTCCCTGTAGTGAGATGTCTACACAGTATCTGTGCTGCACTGAAATCGAGTTGTATCAGTCTTGCTCAGGCAACTTCTGTGAATTACAGAACACCTCCCCCCCTATATAATGGAAATTAGGAAATGGGGGGGGGGTACTGTAGTCCAAATTAGGAGCAAACAGCCTAGGCTGACGGCACTGCTCTGTAAATCGTCTTCTTAGATTTACTAATTCTTTAAATTAATGTTTAGCTTTTTCGTATTTCTAGACATTGATAAAACAAACTACTCTTGTACAGATTGATATTATATGGTAGAAAGGTACATAGAGAAAGGTCTATTGATTACTCCATTGGTACATTATTATTACTATTTAATTGGTACATTTCTATTACTAATGTCCTTCTAGCTACTTAAGGTTAGATTAAAACTTATAGTACGACCTCCTTTTATGCATTGGTATTGTTTTTACCTATTATATTATTTTTTCACAGGAAAAAGGTTCAACCTTTCTGCAGCTGGGAGCCTCTACAGAGCAGCAACTTCAAGTCATCTTTGAGGTGTTGGAGGAATATGATTGGACAGCGTTTGCGGTTATTACTACTCTATTTCCGGGCTATGAAGACTTTGTGGATTACATTGAGCTACTTACTGACAGCAGTTTCATTGGCTGGGAAAATCGAGGTATCCTGACCCTCAATCTGACTGATGATCCCAGTAGTGCCAAACTCAAGAGACAATTGACAGAGATAGCAGTACAAGTGCGTCTTCTATACTGTTCTAAGGATGAAGCAGATGGGGTTTTCAAGGCTGCCCGAGAAGCTGGCTTGACTGGGCCTGGTTACATATGGTTTATGGTGGGAACCAACCTGGGTGGCACAGATTACATGCCTGAGCATTTGCCCGTTGGCCTGTTCACAGTTTTGTCTGCTGGATGGAAAGATGACCTGCACCGTAGAGTCCAAAATGGAGTTGCCATTATTGCTAAAGGTGCAGAGGCTCTGTACAAGGACTATGGGTTCATACCAGAATTCAACAATGATTGTAGAGCACCAAACCGTACCCATGGGAGTGAAAACCTACACAGGTAATGTAAATTAAGGTATTTATTTTCTGATTAAGAGACAGTATTTCGCTATCATTTTGGCCTTCCAACAGTACAATGATTTTTACGGTTCTAGTTTTCAAATCACAAGCGGTAATTTTTGTTACTTAGATAGAAAAGGTCCACAAATGCTGGTAATGTTTCCTGGAACTTATGGCTGGAACTGACCTTTAAATCTAAAACTTATAATGATAATTATTTACACCATTAGTGATTTTTAATAAGATTGCAATAGTAAGCCAGAAATTCACACTTAAAAAATTAATTTATTTAAAAAAGTGTTGGCTTTATTAAATGTATATTTAAATTTAAATTACTTGTTGATTTATCACTAAATATTTAGTGTAAAATGTAGGAAATAATTTAGTGATGAAGCAATCTGTATGTTTGTAAATCAGTAACATGCAAACATAACCGATTAGTATACATCTAACAGTGGGGAAAAAAATCCAACAAAAAAAATAAACAAAAATTAAACAAATGTATTTTTCAAACAGAAAAGGATTTAAAAATAGGGACAGGTAATGCATTTGCAACTAAAAGAAGTCTGAAGAATGGTGGGTACACTCTGTACCAGAGATGTAACATCATCATCGCATACAAACATGTAGAGTTTTTAAATGAATATTGTCTAGCTCAACTTTACAGTGGCACCTGAAATTTGAGGAAGTTCCTATGTTTAATCTATCAATATTTAGTAAATAAATAATATCACTTTAATTTTAACTGTCTTGTGGTTACAAGTGGGTAACATACCATAACCATATTTTATTCATTAAAACTTCGGTCAAACAAAACATATGGTGTGCAGCCACAAAAACAGAAGAGGCTATAAGCAAAGATTAAATGGGGGATTGTTTGGACAGAAGTCAAATGATAAATTAAAAAAATATTGACAGAACTTTGTTAAAAGGACAAACATTAATTAATTCAGTTGTCAAAAATATCACAAAACTGCTTGCCAAGGACATGTAACAAATAACAATCTTAAATCATAGACCTGCAGCGGGATAATGGACAGCTGTTGCTTTTGGAATAGAAAGCATATTTTGATTTCCAAAGCCTTTTGCCCTCCAGTAACCCAGAGAATTGTTTTTGCCTATAGAGAACAGAAAATTTTAATAAAAACCCTGAGTCGAACATAAAAGACTAACATGAAATGTCAAAACTGCCAAGGATAGTTAACAGTGGTTTTCTGAGTTGAAGTCAGTCATCTAAAATTAAAAGTTCCTCAGCTGGCCCAACTTCTCTTTAAATAAATGTAGGTTGTCTGTTTTTGTAATTTTATCATTATTAAAGTAGTAGCTACAATAGTTTAAAGCTCAACTGCTACTAAAAGAAAAGATGTGCTTTGGCCATGCAGGATGAAGCAATAGGTAGGTGTTATTGTCTGGTCCGCCAACAGCACCAAGCTAACTTTTCTTTTGCTTCCTGTTCAGCTGCCAGGAATGAGAAGAGGTAGCCCTGTACAAACTCTCAGTCATTCTAGATGGAGTATACAAACAGGACCAAGCAGTTAAAAAAACCTGATGTTTTGCCCTGGATTGCCAAAGCACATGTTTGCTCCATGGCTCCCAATGCGAAGATTTCTTCTCATTTCCTGTCCATTTTAACAGGATTGGAAGTTAAGGGTTATTCTGCCCAATTGGTACATAGATTCCAAAGTTAGTTTTAGTGGGGAAGGGTTGGAACTTCCATTAGGATTTATTGCCATCAATGTCCACACTATGCAGATTCCCATTAGCCTTTCCCATCTAACAGGCATCAGACAGAAATGGAAGGGAGGGGAAATTACCCAAGTAAACACAAAGACAGCATTTAAATCTATACAAAAGTACCCCAGCACACTTTCAAGCTAGCAGCAAAAACAAACTAATTAAACTGTCTTAACTACTCGCATTTAAAATAGAGGTTATTCTTACATACATTTGCAAATACATTGGAAGCCACAATGCCGCATTGAGATCTCTCTAAAGTGTAGTTCCTTACTCACACTCAAATATGGGACTTGTCAGCACCAAATCCCACCAAAAAACAACAATGCATGCACTAAACTAATGGATCCTTGCATCTAGCGCAACAGTGTGAATGAGCCCTTCGTATGGTTGTGCTGTAACATAAAATGTTATCAGCAGGCCTTCATAATACTAAACAGAGAGGTATTTTTCTTGATATGCTAGTCTTACATTTTTTGGGTCTTCTTATGCTATACATATACAGTATGTGTCACCAAGCATGATGCATATTCAAACAGCACACAAAATAGACATGTCTGAAAAATGTTTTTAGTTTGTCCTAAAGATTTTCAAAATGTGAATGAGTTTTTTCTTTATGAAATGGAGCTCAACATTTATAAAGACATGCCATTGCTTATGAACATTATTGTGTTTTAGAGTAATTCAGTGGTATATTTAGTGTTATCAGAACAGAATGGTAATAAATGTAACCAAAACCCCAAGAAAAAAAGTTGCTGCATCTTCCCTTCTCCCACTAACCACTCCTACTCCTTTTATAGGAGGACGTGCATTTTATATGAATTTATATTAATATTGGATCAGGGGTCTATTTTTTTTTTTTTTTGCACAAGAAAGATTCATGCAGCTTTTATTCAGAATTCACATTCTTTTCCAATTGAATCCAATTAGAAAAATGTGTGAATCTTGGGTGTCAGATTTGTTAAGCTTGAGTGAAAGCATTGATAAATAGACACCCAGGTGCCAGGACATTATTTTACAGGAGTCAAACTATGAAAAGAACAGTTTAGTCCAGTTAGAGAAAACTGTGGTAAAAACAGGGCAGACACTTAGGTGGTATAGATTTGGGATAAGTAGGTACGATACTGACTTTGGTTCACAGGAGTACATTAGTACATTTTCTACTTTGACCCAAATAAGGACTGAAGCAAAAAAAAAAAAAAGGTTTGGCTTTATTTTCTTTAAAGCTTGTGGTTAGGTTGGGAATAGTAATGAACAGATGAGTAAGGAAAACAAATCTATCCGGAAAGGGTGAAAGTTTTTGTTCTTTCCATCTTATAATGATCTTTTGGATGTTTAGGTTTGAAGGGATGTGGTTCAGAACGGGTTCCAGGGAGAGGAAAAAAAGGAAGGTGGATAAGTGGGGCGGAACACTGGTGTGTGCCACTTATTAGGGGAATGGGTAAGATAAACAGCTGATAAAACGGACAAGTGCAGTGAATAAACATAAGTCATCCATTCCATCATCACGTCTTCTATGCCTAGGGCCACCACAAGCACTGCTGTACCAGGCCTAGAACCCATCGTGTCAACAGGGGGAACCAGGCTCATGGTCCTCCTCCACAGCTGTCATGGCATCCAAGGTAAATGCTGCTTTGTGCAGGTCCACCTGCACCTGCGCTGCCTGAGCCTCCAGTGACAGCCTGCCTCACTGGCGAATCTCAAGCACCAGTGAGGTAGGCTCTCACTGGAGGCTCAGGCAGTGAGTTAGAAGGAGTGGCACGAAGAAACATTCACCTTAGTGAGCTTGCACAGCTTGTGGCCTTAGCGTGATAATGGGTAGGATAGCTGCACAGAGGAGAGCTCCAAATTTGGGGTGCACAGGTTGCAGATGGTGTGATGACTCACAGCACCACACAGTGCAGAGATGTAGCAGGCAGAACGAGGACGCCACACACTCTGATTAGGTGGGGATGCTGTCCGCCTGATTCCAGCTGGCCCTACCCATGCCTATTTCCCGGCAAGGTTCAGGGCCCAGTCACACCTACTTGCATGGTTTGGTGCGATTGACACATGCGCAATTCACCTGCCATGCGTTACAGTGTGGCAGTTGCATTGCGTTGCCATTCATTTGAATGGCACCCAAACGCATTGCCCTAAGCCCTACTGAATTTGGAAACATTGAACCCCAAAAATGCTTTGGATTTTTATGATTCAAGATTCTGAATAAAATTAAATCAACTTTTGGCACTTTCCTCCTTGCACACCAAGCCCCTAATTGAGTTAAGAGATGATCTGTGGCCACCACTTCTAATAGAGCTGCCTAAGGGTAATTATTCCATCCATGCTGATTGAGACCTAACGGAAAATACTCACTGTTGTAGGAGATCCAGCTTCCTACATCTTCCTTATACTGTGTATTTTTGTAGAGGCAGCCACCTTGGTAGAGTAGCAGTGCTTTGCTTCCTTTTGTCAGAGCTTCCCCCCGATGACTGGTGATCTGAGGACTCATGGTTTAATATTAAAGTGATATTAAAGCCTCAATTTTTTTTATCTCTCCTTTAAGTGGACCCTCCTTTGCTGGAGGCTGTTGCTGCTTTTTTTAAAAACTGTTTAATTCCTCATTTTCTAGTGGGTCCCTGCAGCGCTATTCCCCCACCCCCTGCACAGGTGCCACCATCGTTCTAATGGAGGCACCCGTGCACGCTCGCGCCCGCAGTGGCTGTGTGCGTCCATAGACACACAGCCCGGTGGCAGGCCACACCCCTTCCCTCTTTGATTGATGGCAGAAGAAGCCTGTGGCTCCTCTGCCATCAGTATTCTCCCCCGCAACTCGGAAGTTCAGGGAATGGAGGATCACTTTGGGACTGGTGACGAGGGAGAGCATCGCTGACAGGTAAGTGTGTGTGTGTGGGGGGGGGGACGGGACTGGGGTAGAAAAAAGGTGCTGGCCCGTTTTTACCCTAATGCAGAGAATGCATTAAGGTAAAAAACTGCCAGACCTTAATACTACTTTAAGAAGCAGCAGGAGAGGTTTATAAAGTACAGGAATGCAGAGTGAATAAAACAGAAGACAAAACATTTTTGCACTGCAGGTCCACAATTTGCAATGCAGGAGGTGCAGCTTCCTCTCCAATAGGAAGAAGATCACCACAGTAGTGCAGTAGCAATTGCCCCCCCTAGGTTACT
>NW_017306371.1:652180-653352 GCF_000935625.1 Nanorana parkeri | reverse complement strand
GGGGAGCAGTGTATTAAATGTGTGTGGGAGGCTTGGAAGGGGGGCAACGTGTATTATGTGTGTGTGTGGGGGGGCAGTGTATCAAATGTGTGCGGGGGGCTTAGAAGGGGGGGTGAAGTGTATTATGTGTGTGGGGGGAGTTATTATTTTATTTGTGCTGGGGGGGGTGTATTAGTGTGGGGGGGTTGGATTTTTCTGTGTGTATATTAGGCCCCATTCACACCTATATTTCAGGTGTGATTAGGGATTCCTGTGTCACAAACTTGCGTTTTCCTGCAGCAGGAATCCCTAATCTGGCGTTTACATGCAGCAACTGTCACCCATTCAAGTTAATGATCGGGTGACAGCTGCTGCATGTACACGGCTGCATACCGCATGTAATTGTATGTGATACGATTACATACAATTACAAGAACAATCACTATCTCTGGATACACAATTGTGTAACCAGGGGTAGTGACAGATTCCGAACTGCATGTAAACCTTTTACATATGATTACATGAGTTGTGCAGGCATTTACATGCAGCAGCTGTCACCCAATCATTAATTTGAATGGGTGGCAGTTGCCGCTTGTAAAATATGCAGACATTAACACTGGTACCGTATATAGTAGCGGCCCCCACGAGACTAAAAAATGTGTCCAGTGGCCCCCGACTAAATTGAGTTTGAGACCCTGCTGTATGTGCTCCTCGGCAGTCGGCAACCACTTGTATCTTCCTCCGCCCACCCCAGCTGCTATTGGCTAAGAGGGAGAGTGCAGCACTGCCATTCGCTGCTCATGTATTTTAGCAGAGTAGGGACAGAGAAGATGCATCAAGGTTGCTTGGGGCTTCACATGGGATAATCATCGCTGTTCCCCCACCACCACCACCCACCACTCGGAGAGGAAGAAGACTGTAGTCCTCTATAGCTGGTGGTATTCTGCGTTTCTGTATAATGTATTGCTGTGGTTTGTAGTCCTCTATCGCTATAGGTGATTATTTACACAACCCTGGTGTTTGGTGAAATTGAAAAGCTTTTGAGAGTTTTCCTCTCTTTCTCAAGTCTGAAGCAATACCTGAGGAAGAAAGTAAAACTTTTGAAAGCTTGTCTTCTAAGTATTAGGTTAGTACAGTAAAGAGGTATCACTGCATGCTGCATTACTCTCGTATTTTGTAATCTTATATATATA
>NW_017306371.1:650141-652167 GCF_000935625.1 Nanorana parkeri | reverse complement strand
CCCCCATTTTGACTGTGGTATCTTATGTGCCCCCCCTATATATTGTTCCTAGAGTTGCCACTGCTCACTACAGATTTTGTGCGAATTCAGTCAGAGGCAGTAGTGCCTTAGATGATCTCACACTTTAGCTATACAGCTATGTGTCATAATCTCGGATCCGGAGTCCGGTAACTGAAACCACAGGCAAGTTTGTGGTTACTAACAGGCCGGGTTTAGTACAAAAGCAAACAGTAACAGTATAAGAGCAGGCAGAAGCATTGGCAGTGATCAAGCAAAAGTCAGTAGCCAAAGTGAAGAGCAATAATTATAGTTGGTGAATTAGCAGCCAAGGGTCGGAATACGAGTAGAGGCAATAAAGTTGCAGTGTAGTAGTAGCAACAGAAAGCAAGGTACTGGAAAGAGCAGAATAATCTGGCAAATGGGAAGTGCAGAGGCATGGCTTAAATAGGGGGTTCAGGAGGGGAAGTGAGGAGTTCAGAATCCAGCAGAGAACTGGCTATTGCGGACAACTGAGCAAGAGATCAGGCACGGAGCTATCCAGAGTTTCAGTTGGCTCAGCAGGAAGAGCCACTACCAAACACAGCGATCCTGGGACTATGAATTTCAAGGTTAGCAAAGTGAATATTTAAAAAAATTATTTCAGTTTACTGCTTAGGTGCCATTTACATTTTAGATGTCCCCTAAAGATATCAAATCTTCACTTTCGGAATTTAGGTCCACTTTAATTTACAAATTTGACTTCCTTTAGCTATGTGAATGCACAACTGCTACAGGAAACTAATTACAGGATACGCCATTTAGAAAGTGATTTTTTTAAAATATTCTGATCATAAAGCTTTGTCCATAGATTTGGCTTGAGATAATGCCAGCAGTAAGCCATTATCACTGGTCTGTGCTACTAAGCAAGACATACAGCATGCATTTGCAATAAGCAAATATGGCTGTCTCTCATAAATTCGAAGAATATATAAGAATATACACACACATCGGTATGAATATAATTTCCATCTACTGATTGTACTTTGTGCAAAGCTCTTTACTACTATTTAATGCTCCTAAGACATGCAGATTCATATCAAGGTTTCTACATCAGTACCTGCATTAATAATTACAGCGATTACTGCAATTCACCTATTGCTTGAAAAATGATTCGAAAACCACTGAAACCAGTTATTAAATGAGCCATATTGAAAGTGGACATATCACTGTGAATTTGTATAATGAGTTGGATCATTCCATATATCACAACCTCATTCTGAGATTTCTAAAATAATTATACAGGCTCTTGCATCAAATGTGTATTTTCTTTAATAGGCTAATGTGATATAAGCAAATTCCATAACAATACGTGAATTTAAATGTTTGATTACTGCTGACACTGCTGAAGAAAATTTAGGGAAATAATTACAAACGTTCTCTTAAAGTGTCCAGCAAAAACATTTTTTTTTATTTTGCATAGAGTGAGGAAGAATTAGTGCCTCTGTCTGGTTTTTACTGCTATCTTGGACTTGGTTACAGAGATTTCCCCTCACTTACTGTCCCAGTAACAATGGTTTCAGCAGACTGGAAAAGAGGGAACATCTCCAACAGCAACACAGACAGAAATAAAATATATTTTTTTTTAGCTGAAGCAGAACTACAACCGCTTGTACTTTACATCCAAGGAAGACGCCATTTTAGCCTTTGTTTGGATTACAGTTGCCATGGTGCTGCACATGTGATCAGCTATGACAGCAGCCATTTGAGGGCTTGACATTTCAGTTGAGAGCTTAAATGAGCACATTGGCAACCTTCACTGTCGACATGCCCTGAAAATAACTGTTTTGGGAGACCATTGCATTTGTGGGTCTAGTTCTCCTTTAAGTAGAGAAAATATAAATCCCAAGGAAGCTTTTTATTGCTGTATGTGTCCATGTTGCAGATTTTTTCTCAATTCCTGTCTGGTAAAACCATTGTCACCATGATCGTAAGTGTGTATGTGTGTGTGTGTGTGTGTGTGTGTGTGTGTGTGTGTGTGTGTGTGTGT
>NW_017306371.1:639316-649717 GCF_000935625.1 Nanorana parkeri | reverse complement strand
GTGTGTGTGTGTGTGTGTGTGTGTGTGTGTGTGTGTGTGTGTGTGTGTGTGTGTGTGTGTGTGTGTAGGGGGGGTTCTCTCTAAAACCCTAACAGAGCTTGTATCTAAAAATTTTGGCTGGACATTCTCTGATCATGGTCCACTAAAGATCCTCATTTATTGTAGTTGCCCACAATGCTTAATATCCTAAAATGTCTTAGGCTCCTGTAATTTAAAGGGTAGGCCCTGAATTTGAATGGAGCCTGATCTTTTAAAGATAAGGTTATGACTTCAGTTGTAGCTTAGTTGGGTCATAAGAGAGACCATTTTTAGTTAGCTTCAGCTTTATTAGCTTCACAGCTGAAGGTAAATTTTCACTTAAACCTGTTTCATTAATTTGTTAATGTGGTGCGGACATGTCAAAACCTCTGTGCTTCTGTTCTGTTGTTTGATTTCTCTAAATTGCCATGCTCTGAGCTCCTTGATTTGATCCTCCTACAGATCCTCTGACCTTGGCTTATCTTCTGGCCCACAGGAATGTATGGGTACCTTATGAGCATTAATGTGTTTACACCAGTTATTTACACTTATATATTAAAAATTATAAATAAACACAGTTATAAACCACTTGAAACCACTTGCACTCAATACTTGCACAAAAGTTACATACCTGAAGATTAACTGATTTGCATTTTTAAATGTTCAATGGACACTAGTTTTAGAGAATGGGTAGAGAGAGAAATAGGATGTCACAGTGGTGATAATGTTTTAATTTCAGCAGCAGCTCAGAAGAGATATGGCAAAGTGTAATTTCCTTTTCTTGCCACCTTACATGACTGGTAATCTTCTACTTAAAAACTCAGCAACTGTTTTTCTTTGGCTTTACCATGAATAAATGAAATGTATTAGGGTGCTTAATATGACTGTAAAATGCAGCCTCACTCAGTGTGGCATTACTTTATCAGTGCAGCCTTATCTCTATAAGCACAGATGATCAATGAAACGTTGCCCAGAGTATAGTCACAGGAAAATAAGGTTGTTGGCTCATGTATGCACAAAGAAAGACATTAATAACCATTACACACTCAGTGGCCAGATTATTATGACCCCCCCCCATCAGTACTTCGTTGGGCCACGAGATGACTCCACGAGATGTTGAAAGGTGATGCGAGGAATCTGACACTGCACTGTTGCCCTTCTGTTGTCTTGTACCAGTCTTGCCACTCTCCGTTCTGCCCTAACATTGACTAGTTGCTGACGGACACAATTTGCACGTTCAGACCCAGATTGTTGGCTGACAGTCCAGTCTTTAAACACTTTAACAACAGCTGCTCTTGAACATTTAACGAATTCTGCTGTTTTGCTGATGCTCGCTCCATGGCTCCGAGTGCCAACAATCATCCCACGTTCAAAGGCTGTTAAATCGCGTTGTTTACCCATATCTTCAGAAAAAAGTCCCTTCTACTGTTGTGGTAAACAACCTGCTTCCCTATTTATAATGGTCTGGCCCTCTAGCAACTTCAGTGCGAAATTATAGCTAATTAGCCTACAAACGTCAGGTGGTCATAATAATCTGGCCACTCACAGTATAATCTGTGCTTAGGCTCTGCTGGGTGAGACAGGACACACGGTTAGACGTTTTATGTTACAGTCATCTAACGTACCTTGTTATTTCACTTACTGATGCAAAAGCCAAGAAACAGAGATTGTTGCTAGGTGTTTATATAAAATCTATATCAGTCTTTTAAAGCAAAACTGAACTTTTAATGCAATTTCTGCTAGATATTAGGGAAAAAATTAATGAATACAAACTGCAAATACCTAAGTAATCTCTATGATCTCTGGGCTGAGCTTCTGACATTTTAAGAAGGAAATGTGTACTTTGCTGGGCAGTCCGTTGTTGGCTTCCCCACTCCCTCCATACAGCCTGTGTTCTGTGGTGTGTCTGCATTCTTTTAACATGCCCTATATTGTGGATGCAGTCTCTGAGCAATTCCTGTAGTATCCCAATACATATCATCTCTTTTTATGTGCAAAAAAACCCCCTGGAATGAATACCCAAAGGGCTATCTACAGGTTTTAGATGAGACTACCTAGGCTACAAAGAAGGGGGATATTGTGGTAGTAGAACCTCCCTTATATACACCCAGCTGCTGGAAAAAAAATTAACATAGTTGCTGCAGATTACTTCCTGTGTCACAATATGAGAACTGAAGCACCAGGAATCGTAAACTCCGGATCTTGCGGTGCAGTAGATTGCTACTGGAATAGGAATGTGCACGGATAGTGTGATCGGACAACAAACGTGGATGTGCCAAAGTCATGGGATCTAAGGAGCCGCCTGGTCTTCACCAGAGGTGTGGATGTTGAGCTGCAGAACAGCACCTTAATTGCGGCTCTCTGACACACTCATGCTGGCACAGTGCCAGTGGGTACTCAGGGAACACAGTACACTAGAAAAGACACAGGGTGCATACAGGATACAGGAAAGAGGCACTAAAGGAATGATGCAGGGAACATGCATGACACAGGATGAAATGTAACTGAAGGGAACACACAACAGGTGTACCCGCAGGGGCAGGAGATACACAGGAACTGCAGAGCGGAATGCCCAGGAGAAAGGAGGAAGGTGTAAAATAGTGCAGAGTGAAATAGACACAGGCAGCGGGTGCAGGAGGCAGAACACCAAACCGAGCAGGAAACAATGCTGTGGAGAGCACTCACAGCCACAGGAAACACAAGAGGAAATACAAGAGCACAGCAGGAAAGGAACACTGAGAACAACAAGACCAAGCAGAGACACTGTGTACAAGACATACTCAAGAAACTGCAAACACCACAGAAACCAGAGAGGTCCGGCTATTAGTGTGGAGACAGGTTGCTCGAACGTTAAACCACAGGCGCACAAGCTTTTTAACACATAGGTTCAGGGCAGATTGGCAGGAAACCGAGCAGCTCAGACGGGGCAAAACCAGGCGCTGGATCAATGTACAAGGAACTGTGACATCCTGTATGGGAAAAATGTCATCACTTCCCTCTGTCGTAGGAACCGTTGACATAGACATTCCTGGAACGAGGCCAGCAATGTTGAACCCCTGTACTTCACTCATTACTGAGTAATTTTATCCCCAAATATGGTGACATAATATTCTATCAGTTTCAAACTGATCCTCAAATGCAGGGGAGTGATGTCATACTTCAGTACTGTAAAAGCAGGAATAAATCTTAAAAGTAAGAATTAAAGAAGAGGAAAAGGTAGGAATGGAATAAGAAGAAGATGAGCAAAAAGCACAGAGAGGAAAAGTCTCTTGGCTTAAGTAACATGTATTTTGGCTACTAGGAGTGGATATTAAATTTATTGGCTAGTCACTAGAATTTCATGATCAAATACGCACAGTAAGGACAGATCCCTGTTGCTGGCAATAAACTGTGTCCCTGTCTATGGAAGACACCAATGTGCATGCAATATGATTGGCCATTTTGTTTTCTGTCAGCCACTTGCTGCAACTATAGGAAACGTAGCAACACAATGCAATCTCACACACTGTAGCAGCTAACTTACAAAGGATCTTCCGGCAACTGCCAGAGGTGCCGCGCATGTCGGGATTCTCTGGCAGTCGCTGGCCAGCTAAATTAGGACCCCACCTGGAGCTCCTCCCACCGGACCAGCTCTGAGTTGCCGCTGCTCTCCCGCACCGAAGGTAAGTGGAAAAAAAACATAGCGCAAGCATCGGGGCATTTTGACAAGTACAAGTACTTGTCAAAATGCCCTGTTTTTTCCGCCCTCACCCTGCAGCGCCCTCAGGCGGCCGCTTGCCTTGCCTTGCGGTAGCGCCGGGCCTGCTTACAGGCACTGGTTATACAATAGGTAGCACAACAGTGTCTCTAGGGGTGATTCATTCTTGGGTACAACACAGAAGACCAACTTATTCATTTTATATTTAATACCAAAAACTCAAGAACAATAAGCAGAACAGAAATAATTCCAAAAACAGGAAAGACAATAACATACAGAGATATTGACTAGTTGCTAACAAAAATAAAAATGGAAGAAAAAACGAAACATTGTTGTTTTGACAGTATCCTGTTGGCGGGAGCACACTAGGGGGAGCCTGTAACCGCTTAGTTTAGAACACGCTACAGACAAATTACACTGTCCATTTGTGTGATACTTAATTTTATAGAGGTAGAGATGTGGGACGGACTCTTCCCCTTTGTCCTTTGGGAAGGGTACAACTGCCAGGTGTGAAGAAAAGTCTTGCCTCTTGAGTAGATGTAGGTTTTGTGGACCAGCTGGTTCTGATGGCTAGGTCGGAGTTAAGATTTCCAACACCAGCGCATCATCTCGATCACAGTGAATCCAAACACAAATTGACTGCCACGGGCAGGGTCTATATAACTGTTTAGTGGGCCCCTAGGTGGTTTTATCAGGCCAGCACATGCTATTTGGTATTTTGATAGTTCATTCATGCTATCAAATGGAACAACTCTCATTTCCCAACAATCAATATTTTGGATCTTATGAGAAGTTTAACATATTCCTTCTGATCTTTATCAGATGACTAATGACCCCAGACAGTTTGGTACCCTGGCAGTTGCAAAGGTTTATTGTAATGCCTTGCCCCCAGTGAGGTGATAACTGATTACCTTTATCTATAGCCAAAAGCCTACAGAGACTCAGTAGCAAAAAGATGTTAATTCTTCAGATCCCCAGGCAAAGATGTCTATTCAGAGTCTGTTTAAGAACATATCATCCTACATTCTATATCTATATTACACAGTGTTTTAAAGGTTCTTTTTTTATTAAAACAGTGTGGTGCTTGCAGCACTCAACACAGGGTCAAAGGACTTCTGCAAAAGAACAAAGTAGTAGATACAATGTTTTAATCCATCTCACCCTTTTTGGTGGGGCACAGTCGACCTTTTTTCAAGCATAAGCACAACAGTGCAGTTATAGATAGCATAAAAACTCCCCCACCCAATTTACTAATTGACTATTAAACTATGAAAATAAAAGGTATATGGAGGACAAAACTGAAAATAAAAAGCACAAAAGTAAACAAGGGTAAAACCATCCTGTCTTGAATTGTATTGTGATTGTAATGTCTTCCTTATATTGTAAAGAGCTGTGCAAACTGTTGGCGCTATATAAATCCTATATAATAATAACAACAATGCAAATACACCTGGTAACAAAACAAAAAGCAACAGCATTATATTAGGTATTTAAATTGGTCATAGAGTTATTGTCAAATTAAGCAACGCATGCTAACAATGCTAAACTTGCCCCAGGCATCGTTGCATCAATGAACTCTGGTCAAAAAGGGGTTTAATACCAGAGCAGTTTTTATGATCAATTTGGCACTGCAAACAGATTTAATTTGAACACCGTTGGTCATTAAGCCACTAAATTAGGTACACAGGTAGCCCATCAATTATCTCCCAGGCCACAGTTTTGCTGCTAAAGGCAGATGCATATGTCAGTTTTGCTAGGTGTAGCGTTCCTTTATCTGCTTTAATCTGTTAGCTTCACACAATTATCTAGTTACTTGTACAATCTATAATATATCCTCCTAATAAACTCTGTACTTGCCATTGAGCCCAGAATAAATGAAGAAGTTTGTGGTTATGATAATGCTTTGCTCCTTAAAATCAGTGAATACTTTCATTTCTCTACTCAGAGCATACCAACAATGCAATTATTCCCCTATAATTACTCATCTGGGCCTATGATAAACCTCTTATCACAGCAAGCTCATTTCTTCCTAAAACTAATTAAACACCTTTATAGAATGAAAATATATTGCTTCTGAGGAGGAAAAGACCATTTCAAATTGTTCATCAAGAAATTGCTATCAAAAATTGCAGATCCAGTTATGTACCTGTATTCATGTTGAGCTAAGTGTGTGCAGTAAATGGCACTTTTAGGTTTCTAAACCTTTCCATTTTACTTCTCATTATAATTTTCAGCATACTAATCTTATAGCACAGTGGTTAAGTGGTTATCACTCTTAAAGTGTATTTAAATCCATTTTAGTCTGTAAAGGGCTTGTTCACTTCAAGTCTGTTGAGCTGCATTTTTCTGCACACCACCACATATGTATGGTCTGAGCAGGACACAGAAAATTGCAGCTCTACAGACGTGGTGTGAACAAGCCTTAAGTATGCCAATTAGAAGGGACTTGTTATATCTGTTAAATTAATGCAAAAATACTTGTTAATCCTGCTAGAAATCTATTGATCCAATAAATCTGGAATCGTCTGAGTGTCACCAGCTAGCATTGTTTCCAGATCTCTTTGTGGACTACAAGACAGCTCTCCCTATGTTATGGATTAGAGAAGAGGGAGTCGTGATCTGTAGTCCAGTCCTAGGTTGACAGTTCTGCAATAAGTAAGCATTTTCACCATGGGATATAAAGTGTGTTACTGGCAGGATCACAAGTAAGAATAAAGGAAAACAATTTTGAAAAATCAAAATATTGCAGCTGCTACATCTAAGGATTGGTAAACACGAGTAGGTAAAATGTAAAGCTATAACATTGTTTCTGGGTTTAGATATGCCCTAAATTGCAGTAGTAGAGTACAAGGTACATTTCTTACTTGGGAGTGAACACTATCTGGACAGGTTTGTATGTTCAAACTGTAGTTGCTTTCACAGTCCAAAAGCCTGCCAGCAGTTTGACTAGTAGCAGTCTTTGCTGGTGCCAAGCTCATACTGAGTAAGCAGAAGGGTTGACTGTACAGCTAGCAAATCGGCACCATTAAAATTAAAAGCTGCTTAGAAAACAGCAAGAAATTGCTGGCAGATGTGATTAGTGGTATGGAATGGAATATAAAAGTAGATCCTTTTAGGTATTTTGGGATGGCAGCCTAGGCTGTCCAGCCTAGATCAGTCCACAATTGCCTTAAAATTTTTCCAGAATTTGACTTTTTTTCAAGTATTCCAAAACATTCCAAAGTCAACAAGGAAATATATTTTCTGCAGTGTATTGTGCATAGGGCTCCTCTTTGTTGTACTTGAGCTTCAAATAGGCATCCAAGCGCACCTTGCCGACGGACGCGCATTGCAGCAAAGTGAAAGGCATGGCAACACACTAACCTGCATTGCAATTTTCTGCCAGAAATGGTACATGCAACTGTTTAGATGCAATTTGATGTATCAGGCAGCCCATTCTAAGGAGCTTACTTAATGCACGTTAAAGTGCGCCATAACACGCATTAACATGCTTGCAATGACAAACCACAATGGTGTGAACGAGCTCTAAAATCTTTATACCTTGAAACGTGTAGTGTATGACATAGGTGACTAAGCATTAGACATCAGGTCACTTTTGCTTCATTGTCCCGCCAGCAAAATTCTAACCACGCTACACTTCTCACATACTGGTTAAATATAACAATGTGTGCTGCTCATCGTTTAACACAATGCTATTCAAAAATATGACATCCTTTCCTTTCATGACATAATATGCTGAATGTGAACTACATATATAACATTGACAAGGACTGCAAATATAATACTTACTGTACACCAAACCCATCAAACCATAAACCATTGCCCATACACAAAGTCTTTATGGTATGCTGGTGGCTTGATTCATAATTTAGCTCTGGTTAGTTCTGCTGCAGTTACATGTGTATCTGTGTCACAAGGATTATTGTTCTTTCTAACTGCTTATCCAGAGTCTACTGCTTGGTATTCTGACACAAATGTTTTAATAAACAAGTTCCAAACAATTGTGCTTCCCTCTGGATCCTCCAAAGCAACTTGGGTACCTCTCTTTCCTTGCACAGTGTATAGGTTGGGCATCTCTGGTCTGAACTATTACAGCAGTCTCGTAAGACGAAGACCCTGCCCCAGTGAGCTAATGGAATACCTAATTTCTTACCCTATCATGTAGGGTGAACCCAGCATCCATGTAGAGGATTCTTGTTTCTTCCATTTGTACTAATGACTTTTTCCATCCATATTTATTCATATATTCGTTCATAGACTCTAAGCAATGATAGCAACACAATTACAAAATAAATGCTTATGCAACAATCCTTATTTTAAAACAGCTTTCCCTCAGTAGACCAATAACAAGGAAGTACTGTTAATGGTAAGGCAACTGTGGCAGTCACCTTATGCAAAGTCAAAAAGGTTTACAATCTTTCTTGTTACTACCACCTCTGAAATTTTAGTAACATAATAAATGGGTATTGTTTACTTACTAACTTTCAATATTTATTTATTAACATGAATGGCTGGTAGAATACTTATTTCACTGGTATCAGAAGCTGGCATAGTATCATGCAACAAAAGTCACATTTAGGACCACTCATTAGCTGCCTTAGGCTCCATGTGCAATGTCTGTCAAAGCACAGTTGCTGATAGAATTAGCTTGACAGTCTTGAGTTGATTGCATTATTAGTGGAATAACTATTCAGGCAGCTTCACAGTGAGTGCCTGTAGGCTCTCCTAAGCATGGGGTAAAGGGGTGAAGGTCATTAAAAATACAAAGGAAATACAAAGGATTATCTCTCTCTATTTTTGGTAATTTATCTTAAGCTCCACAAAACATCCTATATCAAGTACAAAATGAATAAGGTATTACGGTGTATCAGCAAGCTCCCTAAAGGATAAAAGGCTACAATCATACCAGGCCAAAATGGTGATAATGATACCAAAGCATAACCATCTGCCTTTTTGTGAAGAGACTGGCAATACAGCCTTACATTTCTGACCTTGCAGAACTAAATTCTAGATCCTAAAGAGAGACTATGAGGCACTGGGCAGGTCACACATAGCTCCCAACTGTTCCTCAGTTGGAGGGACTGTCCCCCTTTTGTAGACAAAGCCCTTTGTCCTTCATTCATCTTCAGTAGCCATCTGTTTGGTCTGATGTATAGCCTTCTATAAAAAAAAATAAAAAATGATTAAACCTATCAAATGTGTTTTGCTTCACAACAAATTTCAGCAAAAATATTTCTATTTAAATATGTAAAAAAAACACTTGTTAACCAATCCTTTTTGTATATCAATTTATTCTGGTGTACATAACTGAGGGTATGGCAGGATGTGTCCTATGCCTATATACCTTGTTCTGCAATGTGTTGCTCATTTCCTTCTCAGAAAGCTGGGAGGTATGCAAGCAATATCCATTGAGAGCTGTGTTTCAAGTAAAACTATTAGGGTAGAGGCTGGGAGCTGTAAAATGATAAGTACACCAGAAGTGTGCATATCCTTTAAGATCTACTGTAGCTTTTGTGTCAGCAAATCCTTTATACGTTATCATGGCAATTCTAAGGTGGTGTTGGAGTGTTAGGCCTTGTTCACACCTTGGCATTTTGCCTAAGCGTGTCACACGCGCGTTTTCTTCCCGGTGTTTGGCGCGTTTTCATGAGCGTTTTTAGCGCGTTTTTGTATTTTAGAAACGCGCGACGCACGCGCGTTTTGGAGCGTTTTGGAGCAGCAACAGAGGTATTCAATGAAGAAGAATTCTTGGTTTTCCACAGGCGTCCAATGAAAAAGACTTCCTGAGATGCAGCATTTCCCCTTCCTGTTGCAAAAGACTGTGTGGTGTGTGGATTATCTTTTGCAGAGAGCAGTTTTGATTGATTTGTGACATATGGAGCTGACCAGACGTAGGAGGACTGCAGCAGTCGTTGTAGCACTGAGTTTTATAGCATTGTGGAGAAGGAGGGACAGTAGGTGAAGATTCTGGATCCATCCGGTAATAGCCAACCGTGAGGAAAGAGGCCAATTTTGGGCTATGTTTCAGACCCTACGTGGACATGAGGAGAAGTTCTTCAACTACACCCGCATGTCCATAAAGAGGTTAGTACATAAACAATAGTGCTTATTGTTGTTCTGTCCCATTCATTGTAATGGAGTACATGTATATGTTGTTCATGTATTCATATTGCTAATTGCTAGCATTGACCACAGACCTTTAAATCTACAGTTTTGATGAGTTACTGGGATAGCTGTCTGTCCAGTTGGAGCGTCAGGACACCTTCATGCGGGACAGCATTCCACCTCCGGAACAATTGGTGATCACTTTGCGGTAAGTTCAATAAATGACTCCTTTGTAGAATTATAAACCAATGAAATGTTGGCTTAAAGAAGCAACTTTATGAACCAAATTATATGTACCAAATAAATTATAAACCAATTAAATGTTGGCATAAAGAAGGAACTACAAATAACAGATCAACGCTGATCTGTGACCCCTCCCAAACTCTATTTTTATTCTGTTTTCAAGTGTTATTGATATGGAATGGGATATTAATGCTCTGTGTGTTGTGCCTTTTGCTGTAGTGCCCTGTGCGTTGTGCTGTTGTAACCTAGGTGTCTTGTTGATATGTATGCTGACGTATGACATGTGTGAACCTCCTACATATAACACAACCTTTTTTAAACAAACAATAAACATATTT